>NW_017893325.1:0-12262 GCF_001540865.1 Ananas comosus | reverse complement strand
TTAATTGGCAAAGTAGTCGCGCTCGCCGACCGTGCTTGTACAATGGTAATACCATCTTTTTACCCTCTTTTTTGTTGTATGTTAGAAATGTGATATGTCTTGAGTTTAATAATTTTTTATATGTTAATATATAAATTTAGAACTCTATATCTGGCGACATTGTTCCTTTCTATATCCATTGGGACGGAAATTTTGTCGAGAACAATAATGTACCACGATATATTGGTGGCCGTAAAGAATTGGTTGCGGTCCGACGCAATATCTCATTTCGGGATTTAGAGATGGAAATATACAATGTTACTAATTATGATCGAGTGGAAGACCGTCTACGCATCACGGTGAAATGTCCAATGGGAGGCGAATGGGAATTTGTTAACGTATCAAATGACAATACACTATCTGGCGTGATGAGTATATTTCCGTTCCATGGATGTATAAAATTATACGTGGAGAAAGATGGGTCGACGGCACACGACCGTCCAAATACCGTTTATCAAACGGAAATGTGTCGTACCCGCAATGATCAAAGGAATTACGTCAATCGCGAATGAGGTCGTACATCAAGGTATAAAGTAATGATCTTTATAAATCTTTTTCGTGATTTCTCAATTAGTTTAGGTGCGCGAAATTAATAACTTTGTCCTGTAAAAGTTTCAGAGAGTTTGGAGTTCCATCTCAGCCAGTTAGTGCAGCATTGCCATCTGCTGTGATGGATCCGTCTCCGTTGGTTGATCAAAATGAGTGGTAGGTGATTGTATGATTTAGTTACATAAAAAATCAATGTGAATAGTTAATCTTATATATCTCTACAGGTCTACTGTCCCTCCTTATCAAAGTCCACGACCATCATCTTATGTTCACGAATGGACGGATTGGGAAGTCAGAACCACTATCCCTCCTTATCAAAATGAAGGTCCATCATGTAGTGTTCATCAATGGCCGGCTTGGGAAGAAAGAAATACTAGCCCTCCCTATGTAGATGAAGGTCCAGGATCATCTAGTGTTCATGAATGGCCGGCTTGGGAAGAAAGAAATACTAACCCTCCCTATGTAGATGAAGGTCCAGGATCATCTAGTGTTCATGAATGGCCGGCTTGGGAAGTAAGAATACTAACCCTTCTTATGTAGATGAAGGTCCAGGACCATCTAGTATTCATCAATGGTCGGCTTGGCCTCTTTATCAAAATGAAGATCCATCATGTACTCATCGTGAATGGACCAATCGGGGAGTGACTACAACTGATCTATTGGACGTAAGTAGAAGTGATGAGGAGTATGTTAGTGAAACTGATGAAGAGGATCAAGGGCGAATTGATGCTGATTCTAGTGATGACGAGGAGTCCTTTGTTGCGTGTTCTTTGGATCCTGATCATGACGGTGGCTTGAATGCCCTCGCATGCGCCATTCGAGATGAAGGTGTTGAATGGATTGAAAACTCAAATGCCAACAACGAAGATGTACCGGACCCGGTGGAATTCGTGGAATTTGAAGATGCCTCGCATGCCCTCGCATGCGCCATTCTCTTTGTCACAGGTTATTCGTGGATTCTCACAGTGGCCCCGGTGAGGCTTCTCACTGTGAGGCACCGGTGAGGCTTCTCACTGTGAGAAGCCACCGGTGAGGCTTCTCACTGTGAGGCACGGGGGGGCTTCTCACAGTGAGAAACCACTGTGAGGCACGGGGGGTTTGAGGCTTCTCACAGTGAGAATCCTCCCCCCCCCCAGCACTTTCACAGTGGCTTCTCACTGTGAGAAGCCACTGTGAGGCTTCCCACAGTGAGAAGCCCCCACCCCCCACCTGTGAGAAGACTCTGTAGCTTCTCACAGTGAGAAGCCTTCCTACTGCCCCTCTCCCCACAATGGCTTCTCACTGTGTGAGGCTTCTCACTGTGAGAAGCCTGTCCACTAGCAACCCTCCCCCCCTTTCACTGATTGTTCTCGGTCTCTTTGTCACAGATCATTCCTGCGTTCTTAATTGGCAAAGTAGTCACGCCGACCGTGCTTGTACAATAGTAATTCCATCTTTTTACTCTCTCTTTTGTTATATGTTAGAAATGTGATATGTCTTGAGTTTAATAATTTTTTATATGTTAATATATAAATTTAGAACTCTATATCTGGCGACATTGTTCCTTTCTATATCCATTGGGACGGAAATTTTGTCGAGAACAATAATGTACCACGATATATTGGTGGCCGTAAAGAATTGGTTGCGGTCCGACGCAATATCTCATTTCGGGATTTAGAGATGGAAATATACAATGTTACTAATTATGATCGAGTGGAAGACCGTCTACGCATCACGGTGAAATGTCCAATGGGAGGCGAATGGGAATTTGTTAACGTATCAAATGACAATACACTATCTGGCGTGATGAGTATATTTCCGTTCCATGGATGTATAAAATTATACGTGGAGAAAGATGGGTCGACGGCACACGACCGTCCAAATACCGTTTATCAAACGGAAATGTGTCGTACCCGCAATGATCAAAGGAATTACGTCAATCGCGAATGAGGTCGTACATCAAGGTATAAAGTAATGATCTTTATAAATCTTTTTCGTGATTTCTCAATTAGTTTAGGTGGGCGAAATTAATAACTTTGTCTTGTAAGTGTTTCAGAGAGTTTGGAGTTCCATCTCAGTCAGTTAGTGCAGCATTGCCATCTGCTGTGATGGATACGTCTCCGTTAGTTGATCAAAATGAGTGGTAGGTGATTGTATGATTTAGTTACATAAAAAATCAATGTGAATAGTTAATCTTATATATCTCTACAGGTCTACTGTCCCTCTTTATCAAAGTCCACGACCATCATCTTATGTTCACGAATGGACGGATTGGGAAGTCAGAACCACTATCCCTCCTTATCAAAATGAAGGTCCATCATGTAGTGTTCATCAATGGCCGGCTTGGGAAGAAAGAAATACTAGCCCTCCCTATGTAGATGAAGGTCCAGGATTATCTAGTGTTCATGAATGGCCGGCTTGGGAAGAAAGAAATACCAGGCCTCCCTATGTAGATGAAGGTCCAGGATCATCTAGTGTTCATGAATGGCCGGCTTGGGAAGTAAGAAATACTAACCCTCCTTATGTAGATGAAGGTCCAGGACCATCTAGTATTCATCAATGGTCGGCTTGGCCTCCTTATCAAAATGAAGATCCATCATGTACTCATCGCGAATGGACCAATCGGGTAGTGACTACAACTGATCTATTGGACGTAAGTAGAAGTGATGAGGAGTATGTTAGTGAAACTGATGAAGAGGATCAAGGGCGAATTGATGCTGATTCTAGTGATGACGAGGAGTCCTTTGTTGCGTGTTCTTTGGATCCTGATCATGACGGTGGCTTGAATGCCCTCGCATGTGCCATTCGAGATGAAGGTGTTGAATGGATTGAAAACTCAAATGCCAACAACGAAGATGTACCGGACCCGGTGGAATTCGTGGAATTTGAAGATTAACGACAACGGTTTGTCCTGGGTAATGAATTAATTAATCAAAGCGTTGTTGATGCATATAGTGAACAAAATATTGATCAGGGTCCTCCAAGTGATGAAGCATGGGTTAATCGGACTTTTTCTGATAAATCATCGCTAGTAAGGGCCTTGGACGCTTGGCACATTGCACATAATGTGCAGCTTAAAGTTGTTAAGTAAAATACAACTAGATATACTGTGCGATGTGTGGTCGATTCTTGCCCTTGGAGATTACATGCCTCTCAACCGAAAGGTAGTTCATTTTTTAAAGTAAAGACTTATAAAGGTCCGCACACTTGTTTAGTTTCAATTCTAAATACAAGACATCGAAACTGCACATCATTTTTCATATGTCAATTTATACTATCTACACTGAAGGCAAGGCTTACAATGAGTCCGATGGAAATTCAAGCTCGAGTTCAGAGCAAGTTACACGTTAGCATATCATATAGCAAGGCTTGGCGGGCACAGAATAAAGCATTACAAATTATATATGGTAGTTGGGAGCAATCATACTGCGACCTTCCTCGATACTTCTCTATGTTGGAATCAACAAATCCAAGAACTATTACAAAGATTGAGTATATTAGTGTGGCGAGCAATACGAGAATGTTTTCACGAGCCTTTTGGGCTTTTGGACCGTCGATTCGTGGTTGGGAGTATTGCCGGCCATTACTTAGTATCGATGCTACTCATCTGTATGGGAAATACGGAGGCCACGCATTAATTGCCACAGGTGTCGATGCGAATGGTGGTTTATTTCCGCTAGCTTTCGCAATTTGTAAGGGGGAGAATGGCTCGAGTTGGGAGTGGTTTTTAAGTTGCCTAAGAAGGTATATAACAAGATCTCGAGTTATTACACTAATTTCAGATCGTTTTAAAGGCCTAGCGAACCTCGTTGCGCTTGTATTCCCACCATCTGAAGGTCATGCTCATCGATGGTGTTTGCGACATATGAAGGCCAATATGAATATTCATTTCAAAGGAAAAAACTTACTTAAAATTTTTTATCGAATTGGGAGTGCTTCAGAAGAACGGCAATATTACGCATTAAAGGAAGAATTGAAGGCTATAGATGAAGAAACTTGGCGTTGGGTTGACAATCTTCATAACGATAGGACATACTGGGCTAAAGCTTTTGATGGTGGTCGACGATTTGGTATTATGACAACTAACCGATCGGAAAATTTAAATGGGGTGTTGAGGGGAGTTCGCGCCTTACCAATTACAGCTTTTGTGATGGCAACATTTTATCGAGTGGTTGAATTTTTTCTAAAACATAGGACAGAAGGCGCTGCAATGTCCACGCAGTTTGTCATGACTGTTGAAAAAACCATCAATAGCCGGATGAGAAGTGCGAGAGGATATACCGTTCAACGATTTGCATTTCATATGTTCAACATACTTATTGGCGGGGATGATCAATACCAAGTGACTATCAATGGAAGCAGTTCTACATGTTCATGTTTGTGTTTGCAACTCACAGGAATCCCTTGTTCACACATTTTGTCATGTTGTAGTTCATCACACATGAACATAGATTATTATGGCTTATGTTCTCCTTGGTATACTGTCGAATCATATTGTAGGGCTTATGAACCGCAATTCTACCCCGTACCCGATCGTCGTTATTGGATCGCGTCATATGATTCCCCTATAGTGCCACCACGCGGGAGAAGAAAAAAAGGACAACCCAGATCTACGCGTATCCGTAATGTTATGGACGAAGCCAGTGGGAATAGGAGGGGCAAGTGTAGTATGTGTAAACAGCCTGGACATTATAAAAGCACTTGTCCTGAAAATAAGCAAAGAAGAACCGAGAGGCGTCGTCGATAGGTTTTTCTATATGAATATGACACTTAACTTCTTTAATCTTTTATACTTACGCACTAATTTTACATCATGTTGTATCTAACTAAGTTTTTTTTTTTGTGCCAATTTCAGTTGGATGATCATGACGAGCCGGGACCTATTGATACATCCGTGCTGACTGAGCATGTAAGGACTGAGATTTTTGCAGTGTAGCTAAACTCTCAGTTGACGATGTTTTTGTGTGTAATTTAATTACAAAAGGACTCGTCAAGTTTCGGGCGAAAACGAGTTAAAACGGAAATTCTACGCGCTTTCCAAGTTTCACTTAAAGTGAATAGTAACTCGATTTTCCGGAGAAGCCACGGTGGGAAGTTGGCTTTTGGCTCGTACCGGACTCTGTTCATAGCAGTCCAATAGCTCGTTTCGACCGGGTCAGCTGTTCTGGAACCAATGACGCTGACGGATTTTGAGTTTGACGCACGGATTTCGAGAAAATCCAAAAATACATGTTTTATATGTATTTATGTGTGTGTTTCCTTCTATTCAAAGAAGGTTGGATTTTGTCGTGAATCCGTGGTCGATCAAGACGAAACGAAATCGCAGCTTTGTTGTCTCCGTCGTGCTGATCGCACTGGTGCAATCCGTTCGCGAATCTGACTGACGGATCTGCGGAGATCGCGCGTTGATCGAGGAGAGGTCGGTGTTAGCAAAATGGTATTTTCGCAAAAGTCGCGATATTTTATGTACAGTTTCGCGTGAGATCGCACGTGGAGGGGTATTCGTGCATTTTAGTTGTGCTGTGAGGGACTCGGTATGAATTACCGGTGTTTGGTGGACCTTTTTGCAAGTTGCACCTTGTATATATAAGCTCTTTAGGGTTTTGTTTCATCTAACCCTAACCTAGCCTTGCCCTAGCCCGCTAGCCACCTCCCCCACATTCCCCTGCTCCCCCTGCGCGCGCCCCGGCCACCTGAGCTCGCCGCCGGCCACCGGAGCTGGCTGCTCCATCCTTTCTCCATCTCTTTCTCTCTCCCTCTCTCCTCTCGGGTTGTGTGAAGGCTCGGGGCTGCGCCTCCTGCAGACCCTCCCCCGGGATCGCACCGTGCTCCTGCGACCTCCCCCGTCGACCGCCGCCATCACCGGGTGCCGCCGCTGCTGCTCCTACGGTCTGCTGCAACCTAGGCCGAGCCTGGCCGAGCCGGGTTGCCACAGCCGCCAGCGCGCCGCCGCCGCTCGAGGCTGCCTCCTTCCTCCCCCTCTGGCCTCTGGGGACCCGTCGCCGATGTCCCCGACCTTCCCCAGCCGCCGCCGTGGCCGGAGAAACCCGCCGAGCCCGAGCTTCTCTCTTGCGGGCTCGGGTTGCTCCGCCGACGCCGCCGCCGCTTCTCGTCGCCAACCGAGGTGAGCACGGTGTTCCTCACCTCCCTCGCACCCGTCCCTAGCCCCCGTGCGCGCCGCCGTGCCGCCGGAAGCCGGCCGGAGCAAGGTTGCTCCGGCCAAGCCCGAAATAGGACTTTGTTTGGGGTGTTTGTTGTTCTGGGCCTTTCGAGCCTCCCCGACCTCTACGGAAGGGAGCACGATGATTCTGGCAAGTTGCTGATCATCGTGCTCACCTTGGTTTCTGTCGGGAAGGCCCCGTTCCGCTGTTTTGGCGATGTCGCTCCGTTTCAGCCTTTTTGGCTGCTGTTTCGGGTTTGTGCTTGTTTTTCCGGCGATCCGAGGCTGTTCCGATGCCTCCGGAGGTGAGCACGGTGACCGCTGGTCAGTGCTGATCACAAAGCTCACCTTCTTTTGAATCAGCAGTGCCCGGTTAGTCCTGTTCGGCGCGATCTCCCCTGGCTACGTGCTGTTCGCTGAACCTTCGGGTTGCTCCCGCGCTTCCCACAGCGAGCCGCTGTGCTCTGGATCGTGAGCACGGACTCCGGTACGTCGAGACCTGTCAGTACGTGTCTCTGTGGACTTTGGAAGTCCTCGGTTTGCGTGAACGATCTGCTTGATCGCTCAAATTACATAAAATGATGGAACTTTATGTAAATTGAGGGGCTTTTATGCAATTGTGTATTGTGTGGCTACTGTGGGCAGCGTGTGTAAGTGTATTTGACCTCTGGACTGATTTTCCATGATCCGTTAGCTCCCGCGGAAATCGAAAGGTCGATTTCGGTGCGTTTTTCGACGAAATTCGTCGAAAGAACGCGATTTCGGTTCGGATTCTTTTCGACGGTGTTTGTTTGCTCTGTGTTTTGTTGCTGAGCCTTGTTGGCTAGTCACCATCATTATTTTGTAGGTTCGATGATGATAGGTGAGCGACGGAGGGTTCCGGTGTCGAAATAGACACTTCCGGGAATCCGGATTCGTACGATTATCCGGCGATGATCGTATTGTTGTGTTACCTCGTGTTCGCTGCCAAGGCATCCAAATTGGAATGTTTTGGGGCAGCGGGTGATTCGTGGTACGAGTCGGTGAGTTCGGGACACTTAGTGGGTCCCGACGGCGTCCCGGTGTGGTTTTCGGGACTTCCGGTGAGTTACGGTAATCGATTTTGGGAAACCGATACGGGGATCTGTGTGGGGGTTTGTGAGATAGTGTACTTCAGGTGAGTGGGTTGGTTACTGACCCGTTGGATCTTCGTAGGTCCGGTCGACTTGTGCGTACCCAGTGTTCCGACGCGACAGTGACAGGTGGGTGCTTCGAGCTGGTAGTCGGTGAGAGCGTTTCACCTCCTTCTCCTGTTTTTCTATTCCAGTATATTAGCTCTACATGTCAGTTGTTTGGTTATCGTTTGGTTATCGTATTTCGTTGACTGCATTGGTTAGTGATTGATAGACATGTAGAGCAGGTTGCATTTGTATTTCAGTATCTCTGTGGACCTTGGGTCCAGGCAACACATCGACTCTCTTGTCGTGTGTTTCGATCTGGTTGATCGAGGTTCGGCGTTGTACGCCCTAACTTCTATTTCAGTTTGGCATTGTACGCCCTCGTTGTTGGCTTCGGCCTAAGCACCGGCTTTAGCCGGATTTGTTTTTGTTTGAGCATACCAGCATGACTTAGTCACGGCACTTGGGGGTATTCATGACACCGGATCGGTTTGGCCACCGATCGGAGGTGCACTTATTAGGATAGGTCGTCCTGCGGGGCGGATGGATTAGGTGTCACGCCCCGGATGTCTCGTTCCCCGGGCACGCCGACAAATCCGCCGTATACAAGGAATTTCCCCTGTATACGAAGCGTCAAAAGTACCCGTAAATATACAATACTACAAACAGTAGCATAGAGCTGCTCAATATACAAAGCTAAACAACTGAGTTTCATATACATAGTCCAAATCCAAAATACAAAGCTACTCGCACCGGCGAGTTAAACAACTATGTACATAAACTCTAAAATAGCAACTACCTGCAGTAGGGGGGTGCCTCTAACTCTGTCAGTCGGGTAGGGCTCTACCTCGCGACGCCCTTGCCTCGATCCTGATCCGCGGAAGGCGCAGTAGCCGAAACCTGTGGCTCTGCAAAACATAGGTAACAACTGGGCGTGAGAACTACTGTAAAAATAAGTAGTCCTCAGTGGGTACCGCCCAAAACGACATCGGTCACCCACTAAGTCTACAGAAGGGAGCAAGGATAGAAGGAAAAGCAGGAAGTACACTCTATCGCTATCATCCACTACACTATCATGCTCTACATTAACCGACTGTAGGAAATGTCAAATCTGACCCAATCCAATTGGGACTGTAAACATACCCGTCCCTGGGACTGTGAACACACCCGTCCCTGCCCCGTTGCGACTATCAGGCTCTATCCACACTAGCTGGTCCGTGGAGAGCAAGTCCAACTGGCATGAGCGACACCAACGCAAAAGCACCGCGCCCGCCTCCGGAGTGGCACTCGTAGGAGCTACCCAACCGAGTATGCAGCGTATCTCTGTCGAGCTCAAACAGGCTCTCTAACTCAAGCCGAAGTCCAGTAACAACTCTGACTAGTCTAAATACAACAAACAACGTGCCCTCGGCACAATCCGACGCCAAAACGGCGAACCGGGCCCACCGTCAGTCCCGACGGCGCCCACTAGTACGAAACAGTCTAAACGACCTCAGAAAAATTCACTCGGCATACCAGCACGAGCGTAAATGTATTCTAAACTACCTGGAGTACTCGTCTACAGTATGCTGCGACAGTACAATTCTATAACGGCTCCTAGAGCTAAATCAGGCAGTTTAATACATATGTCGATTCCAATCGCGTTTTCTCCTAAGTTTAAACCCAGTCCAACATGTATATTTAAAAGGTAATAATCATGTTATATATGCAGCATTTATCCAGGATATCATTATGAAAAACGAACTACAACATGATTTACCGAACAGAAAATCATACATGTCGACTATTACTACACTTAGGAATAAACCGATGTAAACCCACCTTAGTCGCTAATTCTGGCAGCAAAACACCCTCACAGCTGCAGCACCACCTGCTGGTCGATCTACACCCTCCAAATCCGGGAGTCGAGCTAACACCACGCTCTACAAAGCACAAATCACCGTTTCAGTCCCAAAATTCGCAACAGTCAGGTACAGCACGGATTCGACCAATCTAACCTCAACGAAATCTGGCAAGTAAGGGTTTCGTGGATTCCTCTCGAAGTCCTGAATCCAGCGAATCAAGCCTCGTCAAAATCCGACGCTCCTACGTCGAGTACGAGCCGAAACGCCAACGGTCGACGCTGGAAATCTGCAGGGACAGCAACTAGCTCGAAATTGAAAAAGCTTGGAAATTAGGAAGCAATTCTATGGAACACCCACCTCGACGGCGACTAGCACTGGCGCGACGTCAAGAACGGCGAAGATCCACGCTCGCCCGGCCTCCTCACGATGCAACGGCAGCAACCGTAGGTTCNCACGGGGTGAGAACTATATAAATATAGTTCCCAGTGGGTTCGGCTGCCGACTCCGTCGATCTTCCAACTAGGTCTTAAGCTGGCACAGATAGATAGATAGAAAGATATATGGAAATACTACTACTATATCTACTATGCCATCAAATGCAAAGGATGCATGGAACGTCATCTAGCAACAAGCTACTATCATGCTAGTATGTTTCAACAGTGTAATGAATATAACTACAACATAGTTATGCAGTCTACTATGTCTAATCATGGTATGCATGCAATACTCTTATGCTATTCAGTTATTACCCAATCCGCTAGGCTACTTTGCCTAAGATCTCAAATCTAGTAGGTGAAAAGCTACCTCATTCTTGTCTTATTCGACTCATGTCTTAAGGGTCCTGGGCAAAGAGCTACCCCGCTCCTCGCCCGACTTAGATCTCGAAGGTCCGACCCAATCTCGAAGGTCCTAGGCAAAGGCTACCCCGCACTTTGCCCGACTCACATCTCGAGGTCCTAGGCAAAGGCTACCCCGCACTTTGCCCGACTCATATCTCGACCTACTAGGAATAAGGCTACTCCTCTCAAATCTCATAGGTGAAGGAATAGTATGTCCACTCACTGTATGTAGGCAAATCCACCAATCCAACTACCAAGTGACTATGCCCGCTATCAATGTAAGTCTTAGTGAAGGCTAACTACCATACCACTAGGTTCATCAATAAGGCTATTCATTAGATCACCCAATCAGCCGGCAAGCCAAAGGCAACTATGAACCACAACAACAACTATGGAAGCAAGCTATCATGAACAACAATAATGAGTATGACTCAATAGGTAACCAAATCTCCAAGTGAACACAAGGTTCACAAGCAAGGCTCACAAGCAAGGCTCACATGTCAACCTCTGAGGGATGCCTAGCTGGACTATCCCCGAGTACGCCTGCGGATAACAAGCGGCTATCCGAGCAGCAAGCGGGCTGCCTCTCTAGTGACCAACTCCGGAGCGCACAACTTGAGGGGAGCGACCCCACCAAGCGCAGACAGGCAATGTGAGCATGATCAACTCACGAGCATCAACAACCTACCCTCTAAGGGTAATCTCATCATGGAATCAAGGTGTCCTTGTACCCAATCTCATAGTGTCTCAACTACACTAATGTTCTCATTTCAAGGTCATCAACAATCATATGCCACTCATCATAGTTTTCTAACTAGATGCCACTCGTCATTTAGACTCATCATCAACACTAGTTACATCATACTAGTTCTTTAGCAACATAAGCATTAAACATCTCATATAGGGTCTAGGTCTTTATTATAGAGTTTTCATCATATAATCATCATGCATACTAGATCATGGATCAATCATTAAGATGTATAGCTACTAGCATGCATATATAAGCAATAACCATAATCATCTAGCACCTATATGCAATAAATACAATATGCAACTTGATCGATTAATGTATTCAACTACAGTTTAATCCACATTAATCATGCTCTTATAGGGTTTCACCACACTAAGTCCCAATCTCATGCATACTAGGTACAAGTATTAATCAAGTAACACTACACTCCCACTAGTATGCCATGACATGTAACAATTGCCAACTAGTACCCTATAATGCAATATCCCAATATGCAACTTGATCAATGTTAACTAAAGTTTCTAGTACAACAACCAATCCATTACTAGTTCAAGTCATATGTGTTTTTAGCACAATGAGTTCAATGCCACTTGTAAACTATGTTTTAAATACAACACTAGGTGTTCATTCAACTAGAGTCTATCCACATTAATCTTGTCATTATAGGGTGTCACGCCCCGGGACCGCTACCAATTTGGTACGATCCGGGCGCGTCGAACAGACGCCGAACGGACAGCACCTCCCCTGTCCGCCCAAGGCTAAACAACAGGATCATGTACAACAAGTTCCCAGGAAATCAACTTGAATACATACATGATCAAAACAATAGCGAGGGCACAACCAGTGCCGAACATTACAAGAGCAAGCATCACAAGTATAAACAAGTGAATAAAAGAGAGATATAACTATCTATTACATCACATTTGACATTCAACATTTAATAC
>NW_017893324.1:132729-133901 GCF_001540865.1 Ananas comosus | reverse complement strand
ACCAACTGCTGTAGTTGGAACTACAGCCAATTTGGATATAGTTCCAACTACAGCATTTGGACTTTCTTGTGCAGATGCAATTGCAGCAGTTGGACTCAATTGCACTAAACCAAACACAAGAATTGAGGTTTTACATATTTGCAACTACATTGCAATTGCAAATGTATGTAACCAAACAGACCCTAAATGTAACAAAGTTGCAGCTAGCGCTTATTGCTAAATGTCGTCACTAATCAATATATAATTATTAATATATCCTATTTTATACTTAGAATTAAAAATTTTAAAATTAAAGNTAGAGGCATTTTTGGAAAGGAAAAAAATTCAAAACTCACGCTTTTATAAGTAGTATAGATATAGATATATATATAATTTATTTATTTATTATTGTTAATTTGTGGGTCATCCTATATATTCCTTACCAACTGCTGTAGTTGGAACTACGGCCAATTTGGATATAGTTCCCACTACAGCATTTGAACTTTCTTGTGCAGTTGCAATTGCAGCAGTTGGACTCAATTGCACTAAACCAAACACAAGAATTAAGGTTTTACATATTTGCAACTGCATTGCAATTGCAAATGTATGTAACCAAACAGACCCTAAATGTAACAAAGTAGCAGCTAACGCTTATTGCTAAATGCCATCACTAATCAATATATAATTATTGATATATCCTATTTTATACTTAGAATTGAAAATTTTAAAATTAAAATTTAAACATTTAAAACTTATAATTAAAAAGATTAAACTTATAATTTTAAAATTTAAATTTTACATTTTAAATTCTGAAATTTCAATTTTAAATTTTTAAATTTTAAATTATTAAAATTTTAAATTTTAAATTTTATCTTAAATTTAAAATTTCAAATTAAAACTATGAATTTTGAAACTTAAAATTTGATATTTGAAAATTAAAACTTTAAATTTAATATCTAAATTTAGAATTTAAAATTTAAAATTTTAAAATTTTTAAAATTTTAAACTTAAAATTTAAAAATTTAAAAAATTAAATATATATAAACGACTATCCTTAATGCAAGTGGCAAAGGGCTTGGTGGTTGGTATCTGAGGTCCCAAGTTCGAATCCTAATTGATTCACATTTTTAAATAAATTTATTTCTAAAAAGAAATGAACGAAGCGAGTAGCTAGGGGTGTCAACGAGCCGAAC
>NW_017893324.1:118961-131584 GCF_001540865.1 Ananas comosus | reverse complement strand
TATTAGTGGCATTATATCCATGCGCCACTAATAAATAATTTAAAATTAGCATTTAACAACCTTTTTAGCGGCATGTTTCTAATAACACCACTTGAGTTACATTGCCGGCATTCATTATAAATGCTACTAATATTTTTAGCAATATTGGCATAAGCAGTATTTGGTGTCATATGTTGCTAAAACTTTTAGCGGCATTCGTTAGTCTTTTAACAGCGTAAATAAAGGCCATTAATGACTAATTTTCTAATAGTATATTATTTACATACCCTACAGCTTTACTATTTTTCAGGATCGTCGGGTAGGGTGGAGCATGGTGTGGAGTGAGGACCAATGATAATTAGCTCTTACTTGAGATTGTGATACATGCATGTTGAGGTTTCTACTGCTTCACCGATGTTGCTATATTCATAATTTTAATGAATGAAGTGAGTAGCGTGCTATTTTTTTTTTAAAAAAAAAAAAAAAAACTAGTGATGCTAAAGTGGATACTTAATGTACTTCATTGGAACCTTGTTTTCTGTAAACTCATAAATGTTATTCGAAAGTTGAAATTTCTTGGTCTCTACCTTTTGTGAAAAGTTCTTGTATAGGTGCGTGCTTTGTGATCCAATGTGTGCATGTATAGAGAAAAACTTTTGTCCGTGTGGTAGGTCTACTCACATGCACCCTCAGTTAAGCTTCTGTGCGGGAGCATACATGACATCTTTCACAGCAAGAAGAGGTTTAGGAGAACACCTCTAGTAATTTTGTTTAGAAGTGATTATAAGACCTGTCTCTATACAATCACTTGTACAGGATCGCTTTTTCTTGTGGTGAGAATTCACTAATAGATTTGATTTGATTCATGGGGAGATTAGCATGTTCACCTCTTGACCTGTTTGGATTTTGGAGAAAGGAATATTCCAATAACACTTGTATTATGAGAATTATCTTTTGTGAGTGGAAGCTAGCGGTTTGACCTTTGCTCCTTGAAAATTCCGGACACTAATAATTTGCTTGGATAATATATATATTTCACTTAAGAGGTAACCTATATATCTTATTTCAAAATAAAATAATTTGAAGCCGAATTTGGTATTTCGTTATAAACATTTGACCGCACTTCTCAACCACCAAATACTATAAGCTTTTGTAGTAAATAAAAATTAAAGGATATATTAGACACGAAATTCATATATCCAACCAATGCCATTGTCGATCCCACATTCCGAAATTTACTAATCTAATTCACAACTTGGCTTATAGTTTAATTTGGGAAGCATTTTCCTAATTTCCTCTTAATTAAAAAGATATAGCGAGACAGTGGTGTCAAGGAAATAATTTCATTCCTTGGTAGTTTCAGAAAGCAAGTCCCTTTTTAATAATTGTGGTTAACAAATTAATATTTATTTAATATATTTAACGCGTGCGCGAGAAAGGGAAGAGGAGGGAGGAGTTCAGGAAAAGGATCAACTTGAGCTGAGTGGATGTTGCTGAGAGCAAAACATGGATGTTTATTTGTCCACCACCTTTATTAATTTGGACCATGTTGACCCTCTCCAAAGCCTCTTTTTAACTTTGTCATGCCCATAGAAGAGAGAGAAATTAAGAAGTGAGAGAGAGAGAGAGAGAGAGATATGTCTATATATACCAGTCCTAGGATCTGATGAGAGAGAGAGAGAGAGAGAGAGAGAGAGAGAGAGAGAGGNGTCCATCGTTATACTTTGAGAAGCAGCAGCAGAGGATTAATTCAGCAGCTCGCTCTCTTGCTTTGTGAAATAGAGAGCCCCAGCCTCAGCCCCCCCCAACCTCCAAGGAATTATATATTATTCAAATCCTAGCTTTAATTTATACTTTCTAGGCACACACATTCTGTGCTCCTGCTCCCGATGTCGTCACTAATTAGAAAAACGGTGTAGAGATTCTCTCTTCTCTCTTCTTCTCGACGAAACCATGTATAATTAATATGATAATATAAATGATAATTAAGGTCTCATATTGATTTCCGTTTTTACTTTTTATTTTCTTAAATACAATTTTGTAAATCAAAAGATCATGCAAGAATGAACAATGGATTGCTTATAATTCTTCCATTCAAAATGTTCACTTGGTAATAAATAATAAGAACTTAGAATTGAAACAGCTCTTTTTTCTTTCAAAAATTTTTTAAACAGGTAATTATTAATATATCACTTAGCTGAATGTATTGTAGGCTAACCAACTATAATGACAAAAAAAAAAATATATATTTCTCTAATATATCAAATTATATGGAATTAGTGTTTTCAAATATAAAAAATAAACGCGATATCAAACGAGGCCTAAGTTTGCAACCAAAAAAAAAAAAGAGGTGATTATACTAGTTTGTTGGATGATGAAGTTGAAATATTACAACTAGCTTGAAATGAAAAACTTCATGCTAACTCTATGTGCAGTGTTGATACAAGTAATTCTATGCTCACCTCAAGAGGTAGATATGTGTGTGTGTGTGTGTGTGTGTGTGTGTGTGTGTGTGTGTGTGCAGTGTGTTTGGGTGTGTGTGGATTGAAGTAGTACAACAAGCAGCGCATGACTTACCTTCTAAAGTTTTAGACAGTTGGGTATTGGATCTACGTACGCACTCTTCCTTCCATCATTCCCCTCACTATCCTCAACCCATGCCCAT
This sequence comes from Ananas comosus, assembly GCF_001540865.1. Classification (NCBI taxonomy): domain Eukaryota; kingdom Viridiplantae; phylum Streptophyta; class Magnoliopsida; order Poales; family Bromeliaceae; genus Ananas; species Ananas comosus. Next base: position 128,940 of record NW_017893324.1, on the reverse strand, counting down.
TTATACGTAGAGCATGTATCCCGAGGCACCCCCTACCTTCCTTCTCTTTTATACCCCTACTATCTCCCTCGGTCCCCTTCCACACCACGCTTGCTCTTCTTCTGCTTCTGCTTCTTCTTTTTCTTTATTTGCCTCTTCCAACTGACTACATCTTTGGCTCATGATCTTTCCTTCCTTAGGTTTTATGAGGAAATTAACTGTAAACATGCATGCATGGCTTAGTTAGTTCCCTTCTGTTGTCTATACATGTATAGCAACTCCCAAATGTGCCCAAGTATAAGAGACAAGGTAATCAATAACTAAAGAGATCTCACACTCATGAGATTCCTTAGCCAAGAGCCCAGGTAGTTCTAGAATAGCTAAACTAGGTTTGATGAAGGGCACATATATATACAATATGTGTTCTACGCAATCCACCTATCGATATTGTAATAAAAACCAGCTACATATCATGCTACGTTTGCTATATTAGTACTTATATATGAAAGTTGGTGTGCTTCTATAGGATAAAGTAAGAATAATGTGCATCATTTTCATGGGGCAATATCTTGTTGGGGTGATGATTACATCCCTAAACATAGCTAAATGCAAGTAAGAAGGATGTAAACCGATCGACGCTGTATTTTGCGAGGGAGTATTTGGGGTGATCCACGCGCGCATGGGGTGAAAGGGCTCTCGTTCAACCACAGATAGTGTGGTGGATGAGATAAGCGATATTGGTGAGGTTCAATCCGATGATGGGCTTTACGTGCGACAGTAAACCAATCTCAGATTGAGCCGCGCCAATATCACTTCCTCTGCAGTACTGCATTCTTAATCGGCAACCCAGGTATGCACTTCCTTCCATGCAGTACTTGCTTTTTTTTTTTCTCAGTTTTGTTTTTATTGCCTTTTAATGAGTGAAGAATATTAGATCCATGTTGAATACTAAATTTTCCGGTCTGCTTAGAGGTTTCTTCATCCATTAACTTAAATATTTGGGTTAGATTCAAAAATTTTAATATGATATTAAGCTAGATGCACGTCATCTTTGCAGCCCAGTATATTCAACTGAGCTCAATTTCGTTTGGCGTCCTCTATGTCTCGTCTTATTTCATTTAGCTCTCTCAATCTAGTTTCGTCCAATCGATATCCAATTTAGTCTAGCTCTACAGTTCTTTAAATAAGATTTTCATGAATTCTTAGATGATTGCAATGGGTTTCTACCACGTGCTAATAGGGTCTAGCACATATCAAGGAGATGTGTTAAGAATATAATTAGTTCTATATTTAGATACAAAATTAATTCTGATCTATTATCTATACATTGTGGGGGCTTTCTCCAACAGTCACTTAAGCTTTTGCATTGGATTCAAGCTTTTTAACAATATGCATGGGAATGATTTGTATATATTCTTAGTATTAATGCTCTCTTCGAAGTATATTGCACGTTTAAATAATTTTAATTATTTTCCTTTTTTGTACCATTTTTTCAAACATAAACCATTCGTAAGAGATGGAGGGTTCTCACAAACCATAATTTACATTTATATTGGAGTAGATATTGATAGATCTTTATAAATATGTAAAATAATAATAAAGTAAATACATACCAAAATCAGGATCGTAAATAAAATTATAATAATAACTCATAAAGCGATATAGAGAAGAAATTCTTGATTAATCTGCGGAAGCGAGATGTTCAGCTATAATCTGAACGTCACAAACTGGCTATAGAGAAGAAATTCTTGATTAATGTGCGGAAGCGATAAGTTCAGCTGTAATCTGAATGTCACCAACCGAACTTAGGTAATTTGGTTTTTCCGCCTATCTCAGGCACTCTCTCGTATGGTGTGTAACCGATAGTAATTCTATACTAGAATGCGTTTAAGAAGGTGGCAGGACTATTACCCCCTTTATATAGAATCATAGAATCCAGATCTACTTTTCATCAAAGTCTGATTAGTATTCTATTTAATTTAAATAGATGGAAAAAATAGATAAAATATACCATATCAAGTAGTTTTATATCTATTAGAATTGACCTTTATCCAAAACAAATCCAAATTTGAATATGATTAATTAAGCCGCATTTATGGAAATCCTAACAAATATTGCTTCGTATCAAGAAATTACATGACAAGTTATATCTCAACCCAATAGTCCAATTATTGATCCAAAACTCCTATTTCTTAACTTAAATAATTCCTTCGTTTTGATTTTCTAAATTATTAGAGTCCTGGCGAATCTTGAGATCTTGTGATTTAATTATCAATACAACTTAAGTCCCCCTAGCTAAAGATAAAAGTAAGAAGGGATGGATATAATAAAAGCCCAAAAAATTGATAGTAGTTGCAATATGACCCACTAATACTGATTTGATGCATTATATTAATCCCCACTAACTTAATTAACTAATCCACTAACTTAATTAACCAATTTAGTCCACAAGTCTTGGTACTTCTTGCAAAAAAAAACCTCACTTGTCCTCTCATGTTACTGAGTTTGATATGGTGCAATATATCAACTAGCTAGCTAGGTTTGGCCAATGACATTTTAATTTGGTGAAAAAAGCATTATATATAAGGGGCACAATTAATTGAGTTAATTAGAAATATCACAAATCTAGTGTCACACCTCAATAATCCCACATCGGATAGGAATTAATGGGAATGTGATTGAGTATATAAGAGACTTAGACACTAGTAATAATAACTGGGCTTAAGCATTTTGGCCCGGTGGTTGGGCCCAACGAGTTATTATTGCTAGTGGGCTGGGTTGTTACATTTGGTATTATAGCCAATTACCAGCTGGAAATGTGTGGCGAGTCTCGGCATGAGCCAGGATCTGAAAGACAAAGTGATAGGCTATGCCGGAGTCTATATGACAAGGTGACCGGCTATGCCAGGGTCTGGATGACAAGGCTAATGAGACAAGTCTCATATCGCCTGGTGATCTTGGGCTGTATGTGTGATTGGACTGACGAGGACGTCAGGGCCTTAACGGTGTGTGTGTGATTGGACTGACGAGGACGTCAGGGCCGTAACGGTGTGTGTGTGATTGGACTGACGAGAACGTCAGGGCCTTAACAGGGGGAGTCTGTCAGACCCAATAATCCCACATCGGATAGGAATGGGAATGTGATTGGGTATATATGAGACTTAGACACTAGTAATAATAACTGGGCTTAAGCATTTTGGGCCGGTGGTTGGGCCCAACGAGTTATTGTTGCTAGTGGGCTGGGTCGTTACATCTAGCTAGTTAGTGTTTTTCAAGTTTTGCTGGTCAAATTGAAACAGCAAATATAATGGGTCGTTCTGCATCAAATCAAATACAAGTGGATCAAACTGCCAATAGTAAAAAGTTAACGGCCTTTTATGACTAAATAAATTGACACACATTTGGTGTTTGTAAATTTTTTACCGTTAGATCTACACTTTTGATCATTTTTACCTGTTAGATTATACTATTTAACTAATCACCCACTCAACCCTAGAGACCCACATCATCTTAACCGCACATCCCTTAATCCAAGGGCCAAAAACTTACCAGCACCAATGACTTGATACTTTTTAAAAGTATAAGAGATCAATTATATATATATATATATATAAATAAGAAGAGAGAAGAGAAAGAGAGAGAGAGAAAGTTGGCTAAATCTATTGATTAGCAAAAGATCTATTTTTGCTACATTTTAGTCCTTTGCATCTTCCTTTTACATTTCCAATCAATTAGATAAATAATTATACCCAGAAAACCACTCGACCCTAGAATAAACACACGTTCAACCTACATGGAACTAATATATTATAACCCTAACAATTTATCGCAAGGATTAAAAACTTGATAACAAACAGGGACTTTTGCTATCATAGATTTCATCTATATATAATAAATATAATATATAATATAATATAATAGTATAGGATAGGCTGGAGATCTATTTAGTATAAAACATCTTCTTTTTGCTATCAAGTTTTAACGCCTTGGTAAAAATGTAGTACATAATATTAGTCATTAAGTTCGATGGACCCTAGGTTGAGTGTCCCAACTATGGTATAGTATTCTAATCCAATAATTAAAATGATTTAAAGAGTTATCCAAAAGGCTAAAAAACTAAGATTAGCAACAATTCTGGAATTTTGCTACTATAATAGCCCAGTCCAACTCTCCTCTCTCCTTCTCCTCTCTCTCTCTCATCTTCTCTCTCTCTATTATAATAGTATATTAATATATATATATATATATAATATATATATAGTCGTTTGCAATAGCTATCGACTAGTCATCAAACACTTTCGTCTAAATCATTCTGCTCTTAATTAACCCCTCTACGATTTATTTTACCCATAGATTAACTATCAACACAAAACTACCGCCCCAACCCTAGAGGACCCACATATCCTAACAATACATTTCCATTCCAATCAAAAATATCAATAGCATTCAATAACTTGGTGCATTATAGATTACTAGCCTAGTATATAATATACATATATATATATATTATATATACTATATATATAATATCATATATATATAATATTATAGTTAGCTTAATAATATACCTATCAGTAACACAAGGATTCGTGCTACCAAAGTATTTTCATGATGCGCTTCCAATCCAAATCGACGATCGGTCTGCCATTACTTAATCTACACTATTGAAACATTTGGAAAACAAAATTTCATAATTTTTTCGACAGGGGTCATTTTGCTAGTGATCAAAGTCTGCAAAATGACAATTAATGATAGACTTTTAGATGCATTTGTAAATTTAATGAATGTAAAACACGTATCGAAATCTGATGAAAAATTTTATTAAAAAATAAGAAAAAAAAAATCTTTTTTTTTCACTATTTAGAGTAAGACAGTACTCTAATGCTTAATTCAAAATTTTAATCATCATTTTTAATTATATTTTATTTTCAATTCCTTTTTTTGCCCTGTTACTGAGTAAATAATACCGAAGAAATTTATGAATTATATTTTATTCCCCCAATACATTAAAATACATATACACCCAAGCTCTATAAAATACGACACCGAATCGACGAACTCTGTGAATACTCTATCATTGAAAATAAATTGGAGCACGGAAGGCCCTCCTGTGCACCAAATAGTAATGCCTACTCTAACTATATATATAAATTATACACTTTAGTAATTATATATATATATATATCGAGTCGATTCAGATGAGAAGAGGAGTCTGACAATACCGTGTTGGATACAAAACAATCACACACCCACCACCCCATCTATTGCTCAAATTTATCCAAGCAAACTAAACCCTCTTCACCTACCCTCTCACACGAGCATCACCCTAAGTCATACTATTCCACATCCCAAACAACCACGTCAACCTCTACGGGGCCTACATCATCCCTACACTGTACATTCCTATCCAATAGTCAATAAATCTACAAGCCCAATAACCTTGGTACTTTTAAAAGTAAGGAATTAATTTTTATATAAATAGAAAATATATAATATATATATAATAATATTAAACTAGGCTGGAATACTATCAATACCGCACAAAACCTATTGGTCTATTGATTTTTAATCCTCTTGGATTGAGAAATAGGTGGTTTTTAAGATGATTTTGGCGCCTGCTATGGGTGAGTAGTGTCTGGTTGACATAGTATAATCTAACGGTAAAAATAATCACTAGTGAATTTTAAAACGGTGAATAAACTCGATAGCCCTTCAAATCCTGGTTCTATTGATAGTAACCCTATAGCCGTACTCTATATATATAAATATATAAATACTATATATATATTATATATATATATATATATAATAATATATATTATATTATAATATATATATATATATATATATATAGCTTGTGTTATTATTTATTTTTGAGAGATAGGTAGCACGCCACCCGTTTCGTTTATTTCATTTAGAAATAAACTTAGCTAGAAATGTGAATCAACTAGGATTCGAACTTAGGATCTCGAGTACCAACCACCAAGCCTTTTGCCACTTGCTCCAGGGACTATCGGTTATCTTGTGTTATTAATTATTGATAAGATTGTTTTGCTTTCTCTCATTAGATCAGTAAGGTGCAACTCCTAACCTGCTTACTGGCAGAGGAACAACATATATATGATAAGTAGCACCCCATGCAAACAACTAAACAAATTAACAGCTNACTCCTAACCTGCTTACTGGCAGAGGAACAACATATATATGATAAGTAGCACCCCATGCAAACAACTAAACAAATTAACAGCTATCTACATTTACAACTTATCCACTAGAAGATAACATGAGCATTCAGATGCAATATATATCCATCGGAAAAGCTATAAGAAATGATCATGATGAGGATAATAATGTTAGGTAGGTAGAGAAGGAGAGGAGTATTTGTAGTTTTCCTCACACAAGGGAGGAACACAGTAGAACTATTTGTGGAAGAGAATTTTTACTTTTTTGGAGAATGCTATTCTTACAAACAATTTTTACAACAGTTACAAAGTTTAAAACCTAGTGGTAAGATTTTATTCTTTGCCTTGTGAATTACAAGAATCACCTCATGATTGATATTCTTTTACCAATTAATAAGGTCACATAACATTACAAGAAAATTGACTTTTTGTGTGGAACCAAATCGCCAAAAAAAATATAAGATTTCACCACCGAAAAAAAATTGTGGCAAAAAAACTTTCGCCATTGCTCCGCCACAATAGAACTGCTACAAGTGGCTACTATGGCCAAAACAATTCGCCACAATACATGTAAAACATTTATGGTGATTCTATTCGCCACAAAAATTCAAACATCTGTCGTAGTTAGCTAAAAGATAGCTACCATTATTGATTACAATAATGACAAAATAGCAAACCTTTTATAAGAAACATTATTTGTGGACACAAACAATATTATGTAATTTATGGCAACTTTTCATAATGGCCACAAATAGTGTTGGTTTTACTGTATCGAAAAATAATATTCCGTTCCTAGAGTAAGTGGCAAAGTGGTAGTTGGTACCCGAAACCCAAATTCGAATTCTAGTTGATTCACATTTTCAGCTAAGTTTATTTATAAATGAAATAAACAAAGCGGGTAGCGTGCTACCTATGTCTCTCGAAAAAAAAAATATATATAATACTTGTCTACACATAGTACTACACATATTATGACAAATTGCAATACTATATAGCCACAAAGAAGTTGCACTACAACAGAATTAGGTTATAGGGACACATGTTTGTGATAATTTTATGTAAGTGTCCCATTTATACCAAAACTTTTTAAAAAATCTACTAATGGCTAAGTATAAAGCCCAATCGAACCAAAAATAAAATGTTACTCTACTCAACCCACCTCACCCAGCTCATTCGGCCCGATTACAAACAGAAAAGAAAAGAAAACAAAAGAAAAATTGATTACTATCTGCCTTCTTCCCTCACTCAATCCATTGAAATTCTAGACAAAGATCTCTTCCCTCTCGTCCTCCTTCGCTACCGCAGCCAACAAGGTAGAGTTTCGGCGGTTGCTAAATGCTTAAATAAGTGTTGATAAATTAGCATTAGCATCACTCTTTTTAGGTTATAGCGACACTCTTTAACTGTCACTATATACCTAGCGACCCCACATATAGCAACACTTTTTGAAAGTGTCGGTAATTTAGCTAGCAGCACTTTTTTGACCTGTACCGACATTTAAAAGTGTCGCTATAGACCGTTTTTGTTATAGTGTTGTAAGAGTATGTTTGGTTCAAAGTCGGAATCAGAATGAAAATAAGCTGGAAACAGAATCGGAATGATTCATTACCTGATTCTGTTTGGTTCGCCACCTGAATCAGAATTGAAATGAATCATTTTCATTGTCAGTGTTTAATTCAGATAGATATCAGAAATATAATCACATTAATATGTGTTTGAGATATTTTAAAAAAAAAGTTCAAAATTCAAATTGAAAATATTGAAGGAAGGAAATAGGGAAAGGAAAGATTCAAAAGAAAAAAAAAAAAAAAGAGGAAAGTATTCAAAAATAAAACAAAATAGGTATAATTAGTTGATTAAGGCTTGTTTCCTCAATAAATTAATTTTTTAAATTATTCCCAAATGGGAATCATCTTTGAATCCTATATAAAATAAGATCCAAATTTCGAAAGAGGGGTCTAGAGAGAGATTTTTTTTTTTAGAGGAAGGAAAAAAAGGGAGAGATCCGAAAGAGAACCAAAGCTAAAAAAAAAAAAAANTCCTAAAACCCCTATAAATGGGACAATAGAATTCAAAAATAAATCTCTTAGAGAGGGAGGGGGAGATAAAAAAAAGAAAGAAAGAAAGAAAGAAAAAAGCAAAAAAAAAAAAAGAAAGGAAGAAGAAGAAGAAAAAAAGGGTGAGAAAAAAAAAAAAGAGTTTTTATACTCTCCTCTCTCTCTCTCCTCTCTCACTCTCTCTCTCTCGGCTGGAAGTGGGGGTGCCATGTGCACCCCTCCTCTTCCGTACACAGCAACAAAAAAAAAAAAGAGAAAAAAAAAGGACTCTGGCTCTTGAATTCGGCTACGACTTCGACAACGACAATCACAACGACTTCTATAACAATAGGAGATATGCATGCATACGCATAGCGTAAGTGCGTTTTTTTGTCAATTTGATCAACCCGACCATCTTCGTGATAGGTTTCAAATCGATCAAATTTGACATTAAATCGTCGCTTCCGTCGCGCATATGCATCGCTAATCTCTAAACCGTGCGTTTTTTGTTGTCAATTTGATCAACCCGACCATCTTCGTGATAGGTTTCGAACCGATCAAATTTGACATTAAATTGTCGCTTCCGTCGTACGCATCGCTAATCTCTAAACCGTGCGGCCATCTACGTGATAGGCTCGACATGGTCAAAATGATTGATCGAACCGGATATTTTACTACGTAAACCCTGCGGCCATCTTCGCGATAGGCTCGACATGGTCAAAATGGGTGATCGAGCTCCGTTTATTTCGATACGTAAACTGTGCGGCCATCTTCGCGATAGGTTCGACATGGTCAAAAGAATTAATCGAGCGGCCATCTTCGTGATACGGTCGACACGATTAAACTCCGCGTACTTGAACAAAACGCGGCAAAAATAATATATAACAATAAGAATGATAATAAAAAATGGACGGGTTCTGTTTTGATTCATCATTTTCGTTCGATTCAATCGTATTGCTCGACGTGATAAATTTCGTATAAAATAAAATGAGACACGAAATTTCATATATTTGGACAAATAAAAAAAAAAAGAAACAAACAAAAAGAAGAAGAAAAAGAAAAAAAGAGTTGGACTTTTCTCTATCTGACAGTCAACACAAAAAAAAAAGAAAGAATAAAAAAGAAAAGAAAAGAAAGAAAAGAAAGGAAAAAAAAAAAAAAAAGGAGTTGTTGGGTACTACTCTCTCTCCCTCGGTTTCGTACGCACACAAAGAAAAAGAGAGAGTTCCTCTCTGTCTCTCTCTCTCTCTCACAGCAAAAAAAAACAAAAGGAAAAAAGAAAGAAAGAAAAAAAGGAGTTAGGTTTCCTTTCTCTCACAATCAACAAAAAAGAAAAGAAAAGAAAAGAAAAGAAAAAAAACAATAAAAAAAAAAAAAGGAGAGGTACCCCCTCTCTCTCTATCCCTCTATCTCAATTTCGTATACACATAGACAAAGAGAGAGGGAGTTGGATCCATAGTTAGTTAATTTGCGAATTATTTACAAATTATTCGCGAATTTTTGAAAATCCAAATTAAACTGCCATTTTCGAATTTTTGGAAAAAATTCGGAAAAAAACGGAATTTTTTGACGAAAAATACGTGTTCGCGTATTATTCGGCGGGCCGAATTATTCGGCCCAAAAAAAGGGACCAAGCTCGCAGCCCGCAACCTGCGCGCCTGCCCGCGCCTGCCCGGGCTCCCGCATGGGCTCTTGGGCCGGTTGGCCCAAAACAGTAAAATACAAATAAAAAAAATAAAAATCTTTCCAAATACCTCGCCTAGATCAAAAAAAAAAAAAAAA
>NW_017893324.1:105429-118927 GCF_001540865.1 Ananas comosus | reverse complement strand
AAAAAAAAAAAATTCTTTTCGAATTTTTACTTAATTAGCTTAATTTTGTAGCTATTTATTCTTATATTTTTAAAAGATATGAATATTTATGCTAATAGCATAAATCTTGAGAGAAAAAAAATTTAATTTAATAGCCGAATTTTTAATTAGTAAACGTATAATATCCGTATAAATCACGTATCCGAATAATTGATAAATCCGTTTTTTAGCCGTATTTTTCAACGAATTTAAAAATTCGAAGACGAATTTTATCCGAATTATACCTGTACCGAATTTTTGCCGAATCCGAATGAACTAACTATGGTTGGATCTCTCTCTCTCTCTCTCTTATAGTCAACACAAAAAAAAAGAAAGAAAAGAAAAGAAAAGAAAAGAACAAATACAAAAAAAAAATGTTCCTTCTCTCCCAGCAAAAAATAAATAAATAAATAAAAAGAAAATTGAGAAATTGGATTTGAGTTATTTAATTGTTCAATCCATGATGGGCCCAATGAATAAGCTTTATAAACAGTCAAAAAAAAAAAGAAAGGCACCAAGCCCACTTGCAAATTCGGGTTCACAACCTGTAGAGCTCGAAATCCAGCCCATATGCAGATTTGGATTCAAAATCAATAAAAAAACCCAGCCCACATACAGATTCGGGCCCAGAATATTAAAGCCCGAAATCCGTCTCAGCCCACATGCAAAGTCGGGCCCAGAACATATAAAATCCAAAATCTATCTCAGTCCACCTGCAGATTTGGGTCCAAGGCCCAAAACATGTAAAGTCCAAAACCAATCCAAGTCGACATGCAGATTCGGGTCCGAGGTCCAAAACATGTAAAGCCCGAAACCAATCTCAACCCACATGCAGATTTAGATCCAAAACCAATAAAAATCCATATGAAAAATTTCTCAACCCAAAAATTCAAAGCCCACAAACAAAATCCCAAAATCCAAAATCCACAAACAAAGATCCAAAACCCAAAATCCACAAACAAAATCCCAAAAATCCAAAATCCACAAATAAAGATCCAAAACCCAAAGTCCACAAACAAAGATTCAAAACCCAAAGTTCACAAATAAAGATCCAAAAATCCCAAAGTCCACAAATAAGATCCAAAACCCAAAACCCAAAGATCCAAGATTCAAAGTCCATAAATAAAACCCAACCAAATCTACCAAACCTATATCATCCAAATACCTCCAACCCAAACCGAATTCATGGGCTTTCCAAATAGGCTATTTATTATGAATTAATTCTATGAATTAATTTCCTAGGCTTTCCAAAGGCCCGCTATTATGAATTAATTCGACAAATTAATTTCATGGGTTTGCCAAATAGGCCCTTTATCACGGATTAATTCTATAAATTAATTTCATGGGCCCCCTTGTCATACGTTAATTTTATGAATTAATGGGCTCTCCAAATGGCTCCTTATCATAAATTAATTCAATAGGCTCTCCAAATGGCCCCTATCATGAAATAATTTTATCAATTAATTCAATGGACTTTACAGATGGGGACCTAGCATGAATTAATTTTATAAATTAGTTTCATGAACATCTCGATTTCAAACGACTGAAAAGTCGCTAAACTAAACTCAAATTCAAACGACCGAATTGTTAAACTAAATCCAAATTCAAACGACCGAAACATCGTTAAACTAAACCCAAATTCAAACGACTGAAACGTCGTTAAACTAAACCCAACGACCGAAACGTTGTTAAACTAAACCCAAATCCAAACGACCGAAAGGTCGCTAAACTAAACCCAAATTCAAACGACCGAAACATCGTTAAACTAAACCCAAATTCTAACGACCGAAACATCATTAAACTAAACCCAAATTCAAATGACCGAAACGTCGTTAAACTAAACCCAACGACCGAAACGTCGTTAAACTAAACCCAAATCCAAACGACTGAAATGTCGCTAAACTAAACCCAAATTCAAATGACCGAAACGTCGTTAAACTAAACCCAAATTCAAACGACCGAAACGTCGCTAAACTAAACCCAAATTCAAACGACCGAAACGTCGCTAAACTAAACCCATATTCAAACGACCGAAACGTCGCTAAACTAAACCCAAATTCAAACGACCGAAACGTCGCTAAACTAAACCCGAATTCAAACGACCGAAGCGTCGTTAAACTAAACCTAAATTCAAACGACCAAAACGCTGTTAAACTAAATCCAAATTCAAACGACCGAAAAGTCGTTAAACTAAACCCAAAACTTCAATCGACCACCAAGTCGCTAAATTGAGTATCTAATCTTATAAAATTTATGTACAGTGGGGGTATGCCCCTGCTTAAGCCATATATACGGCAAATCATATTAATAAAATTTTATTTGCCTATTTGGTCTCCTTTATTATCAGCATTTATATTTGGTCTCTTAATCTAGGGTTCCTTAACACCGAAAGTGTGGGGTAATTAACAGCAGATTCTTGAGTCTGTTGGAAGCCATGAACCTATAATCCTGATTTCAAAATAAAATTTAACAAATTTAATCTCTACCATGAATGACCACTCGTCTTAGAAACACCTACAGCGGGGCCGGTTCATTCGCGGCAGACAAAATGGCACGCCCAGTGGGACATGGCTTCACCCTCCATCTTTGAGACCTAATTAATAAATGCTGATAAAAGACCAAAATATATTTATGTTTATGCGTGACTAATGTTTGCTGTCTTATATATGCAGAGCAATGGCATCGAACAACACCACGGTCAATGCGACTCAAATCGGCTTTCCCGCTTCTATGATGAAAATACAGACTGCCGATGTCACTATCCAATTCGGCACCATCACTGAGCACATTCTGGCTACTGTCATGCCCCAGCCAGCCACTCAAATTGGTGGGGGCAGGAATTTGACGAAATCCAAGGACGAAGCTACTCTAGTTCCTAACAGCCATGTGATTTCTCGCCTTTCATCACGTGGGAGGCGCCCAAATGTCATCATCCCGAATTCTCCGCGCAGGCCTGCCAAGGAGCGACTGGTTGTTCCCTCTGCCGCAACAAGAATGGTGATGGAGGGTCGACTCAAATTTTATGATGGCCAGCTTGCAAGGACATCTATCTTTAAAAGATTGGCCCCTGTCAATTTTGAAACCATTGATCCGGAGGCATCAAGAAAATCAGTTTTTGATAGACTGACGACCTCTACAAGCGAAGTTGCCAAGATGGCACTTCATCCAAGATCCAAATCATTTAAGAGAAACGCTCGATGTTCCTTAAAGAGAAGGCAAGACAGAGAAGACAAGGGGATAGAGGCATTACCGCTGACTAAGGTTGTAGTCAAACCGGCAGCTCTTTTGGATAACAAGTTAGCCCCAATAAAGTTTGTCAAAAAGAATTCACCCACTGCTATCCTCCGTCCTGAAAAGGAAATGGGTCACCTACGACCTATCAATGAGACAAGCTACCCACGGCTTGTCAACAAGGTCTCGCCAAAACACAAAGAGACAACTATATTTCAATGCATCTATGAAGCCTGGAAAGAGGTTAAAAGGCGTTGCAAGGAGGAGAATACATCTGCAATTAGGGGGCGGAAGCAACCATTGATGCCGAATAAGAAAATTACTAAGCAATGGAGGGTGAAGAACTCTATCATACCATCTGATAATCAGGAGAAACAAAGAGGAAGCTCCAAAAGGTTGACTATCCATACAGTAAGGATGGTCAATCACGTAGAAGAAGATAATGATATGGCAATCCGACGCTCAGGGAGATAGCTACGAGAGCTGCCCTCCTGCGCAAAAGGAAGAAGGCCCCTGAAACAAGAAAAGGTGGTTCCTCTCAAGGGATAGGAGAATATCCCAACACGGACTTACCTCAACACCCCAATACTGACTTACCTCTTGACCCGTATAATGTAGAAGAGAATGAAGAGGAGCCCGTTTTTCTCCCCCGGGATCCTAAAGATCTCCTAATTGATTCAATGAGAACGAAGCTGGAGGAAAAGGACAAGGACATATCAAATCTGCATAGAATGTTAGACGAAGTCTTGGAAATGTTCAGCAACATGCAAACGCACATGGGAGTGCAATTACGCAATCCTGAAGTTCAAGCTACACCACCGACCTTGAACTTGTCCACACCGTCAACTGAAGAAAACCGGACAAATCAGTTGGCTACAATACCTCGCATCCAGAAAGATACTCATAATATAACCAGAGATGAAATATCAGAACTCATTGCTCTTCAACTGAAAGAGTCAATGGCAGGGTCAATACCCAAACAGAAAGGAAGGGGGCACCCATACCCTATGGAATATGATGATATACTCTTTCCTTTAGGGTATGTTATTCCTAAATTCAAACAATTTAATGGGGTAGGCAACTCGGACCAACATTTGGCACATTTCAAAGCCACGTGTGGTAACACCGGGGGCAACAATGCATTCTTGTTGCGTCAGTTCCCTCAGAGCTTGACCGGGATAGCTTTTGACTGGTATTACTCTCTCGAGGCTGACTCAATTAAAACTTGGAGTGAAATGGAGAATGCTTTTCGAGCAAAATTCGCTACAGTTAGCGATAAAATCTCAATAGTAGATCTGGCAGTGACTAAAAGAAAGAAGCATGAGTCAATGCTAGACTACATAACTTGATGGCAAAATTTGAGTACAAAGTGTGATACAACCCTAGAGCAATCTCAAGTGGTAGAGTTGCTTACAGGGAATATAGACAACTGGATGGCCTCGTTCCTTTGTACCACCAGTTGTACTACGTTTCAGGATCTCATACTGAATGTCTCAAAGTTAGAAAAAACTAACCCTCAAATTTCGACGGGTTTCTATCCTTCTAGACCTCGGAGGGAAGATGGAAAGAAAGCCAAAACCAAAGTCATCCGTTCAAGGATAGCTTATGCCAACAATGTGGAAAAAGGAAAAAGATCCACTGCTTCAGTTGGGCTGACATCCAAGCCAACGCTACGCGGAGATAACTATTGAATGACCGTAGAGGAGAGAAAGAATAAAGTCTACTCCTTTAAAAGAGACAAAGTGAAGAAAATATTCAATGATGCTATTAAAAGTGGTCTGCAGCTACCGGAGCCAAAGAGGCCAGAAGATGTTGGCAAAATCGATGACACAAATTATTGTCTCTATCACAGAATGGTCAGTCACCCTATTGAAGATTGCTGGGTGTTTAAAGACTGGGTTGAGAAGCAATATAAAACTAGTGCTATTACACTCTCACGTTCTGTCCTCATGGATCCACAAGTGGAAGAAACCAATGCAATTAGTGTAGTGACCGAAGAAACAGTAGGGTTCGATAACCCTTTTCTTTCTGAGTTTTGGAACACCTTCTTGACTAAGAAGACTCGAAAAATGCTCAAATAATTGAAAGAAACCCCAGGAATTATATGGTGAGGCCCATCGAATCCAAAAGTGCAACCAATGCCACTAGAGGATCAGCTTTCATCATCTTCCAAACCATATAATTAATCCTCCTACCCTATCTAATCAGAAGGTAATCAAGAAAAAGAAGATTAAAAGGCCTGTAGATCCGAAGCCGTACGAGTCTAAGAAGACAGAGCTTGAAGAGTATATTTACTCCCTAGAAGACTACATACAGAAAGAAAGAGAGAGTTTTAATCAAGGACTTCGTAGTCGGAGCAATGGACGGCACGACCATCTCGATACGAAAGATTGATGAGGGTGTCAGATTTAGAAAATATGTTGAGCCTCCCCTTCCACCCAATAAAAAGGTCTATATAAATTTAGAAGACGAATTTGAAGAGATAGAGAAGGAGATCTATGAGGAGGCGGAGGATTTCTGGCGAGAAGTATGCACAGAAGTATGCAGAACCACCTCAGCTTATAATGTGGACAGTGAAGATGAATTTACTTCCGCATTAGAAGACAACACCGATGATGGTGTTGAAGAAGGTGATAGCGAGAAAGAATTTCGGCAAAAATTAGAAAGAAAGAAAAAAGAGGAGCAAGGTTCAACTGCATATGCATAAAGGGCCACGAACTATAGACTAGACTCGGTCAACGAAGAGCTCTTTAATATAAGAGTCGAACAAAATAGCGAAGATGGTGATCGGGCTTGAAGCAAGGATTGAACAGGTATTGCAATTGATGGCCCCAGCCCCTCGACGAGTTCGACTACCACAAAGAAACAACCGTCTACAAGAGATGATGGAGCGCATTGAAAGAATGATGGCCCCCGATACCAGTCAGGAGCAAACAACAGAGAATGTATCTTCCCAAGACTTGAGAATTGTGAAAGATCAAGGTCTATTGACTCGAAAAGAGAAACAACGATTGTCTCGAAATAGTAAAAACAATCAAGTTTTAAACCCTAGCTGGCACCAGTCAACTAATAATCAAAAGTTTGGAAAAATGAGCAAAAAGAAGCACGACTCCGATTTTCTCTGAAACATCAGGAATGGGGGCATAACTTAGATGCAAAGGGAGATCAAATACAACCCTCGATCAGTAAAGGCTTCAAGAAAAATCAAGTCACAAAGAGCATAAGACCCCCGAGAACATACCTACCATATGATGAGGATGAGCCTATTATCTGCAACTTCTGCGGAGCTAATGGCCATACTCACATAAATTGCCAACATCTAAAAGAGTTGGAGGAGAAAACTCTCAGTAGAGAATCTTGTAGAGTAATCACTATCTCTTAAGATCACTCTGAGGAATCTGTCAACAAACGGAGACGAAAAAGTAAACAGCCAGCAGTGGTAAACGAAGAAGGTGACAGTGCATGGTTAGCATACGAACCTCTCTCCCAAAATCAAGAATTAAAAAGAATGGAGACTCGTATCTTGGAAGTAGGAAATGATGTAAAGAGGCTGCAGCTAGACGTCCATTCTTTAAAGTTAAATCTAGACTGTGTTGCTACTGCAGTGAAAAATATGAGCTCTCAAACAAGGATGATAATAGATATGCTCAACTCTCAAAAAGGTGAGAGCTCAAAGAAAACTCGAAATGAGATATGTAGGGTAGTTGACATCAGTACTGATTCGGAGAATGATGAAGGAGATGCCCTACAAATAAAATTAAGATCTGGAAAAGGGCTACCAGAAAGGCAAGAACCACTTCAAAAGGAAAGAGATAGAGAAGTTCAAGTCAGCAAAGAACTTCCAACTTTTTCAAATCAAGCAAAGCTGACAAGAATAGAGTATAATGTACTCTCTCATCTACGAAAGTACCAGCACTTCTGAGTGTTTATGACGCCCTCATGATGTCCAAAGAACTCAGAGAAGTGTTGATCCATGCTCTCCAAAATCCTGAGCCCTTTCACGCATACTTCGCTGAGACAAGCATGAAGGAGGCATTATACCTCGTCCACACCGCCAATATCACCTTTACAGAGAAGGATTTACTGATGGGAACAACACATCATAATTAGCCATTATATGTAACTGGCACAAGTGATGGAGAAAGAATGAATCGAATTCTAATTGACCCTGGGTCGTCTGTGAACCTAATGACTTTAAGAACCTTGAAGAGTCTGGCAATGGACGTTGGCTATTTAAACTCAGAAAAAGTCGTAATTCAAGGGTTCAACCAACACAGTCAAAAGGCCCTCGGGTCTATTACCCTCGCGATAAGGTTTGGGAAGTTGCAAACTGAGGCAAAATTTTATGTTATCAATGCAGATACTTCCTATAAGGCATTGTTAGGAAGGCCTTGGTTGCATAAATATCACATAGTTCCGTCTACCCTTCATCAGTGCCTGAAATATATAAAAGATGGGGAGGAATATAGAATTGATGGTGATATTCAGCCATTTGGAGTTCACAAAATTCGATATGAAAATGCAAGATATTTTATAGAATCAGAAGATACAGAAGAAAATCGTAGCATATCGAGAGAACAATCCTCTAAAGAGAAGAGACTTGTAGACGAAATCAAGAGGGAGTCAATGGTGCCGCATTTCGGAAGTGACTCGGACAGCTCCGATCTCGATGAAGATGAATTATGTTGGGCTATGAAGCTTCTTTCAAGCAATTGGAATACTCTCGAAGTCGAAAACTCGTCAGAAGACGAACATCACTTTACAGCTCATGTCAGGGCTGATAGAATGATTGCAAAAGCCTCTGACTTGGTGGAAGATACATTGGCAATTCTCAAGGTTCCTGAAAAATGCCACAGACTTTTTCCTGCAAGACAGGTTTCTGTTGTAAATCATTTAAAAACTTTCTTTGTCCCACCAAAGGTAGAAGATGTTGAAGGAAGGAGGACAGTAAAAAGAGGAATCCTTTTTTATAAATCAGACGATAAAAAATCCACTGATGTTATCAGACCGGAGGATTATGATGATGATATATTTGAGGATATAGAAATCAGAAAATTATTTTTCAGCTAGCTTGAAAAAGATGATACATAAGTTAGGTTGCCCAACAAGGATATCTTGGGCCAATCACAAATTCTTTCAACGAATGTGGAACCAACCACAAAGAAGATCCATACTCCCAAATGGCAAATCTAGTAATACCAGAGGCCTAGGATATTACCGAAGTTCCACTTATCAAGATATCTATACCTGTAATATGATCAATGCGAATGAGGATATTGCTGAACATTTGGTCGATGAACAAAAATCTCTTGAACCAAAAGATGCACCTCAAGAGCTTGAAGATGGGAGACAAGCAACTGTAGATGAACTTCTCGAGATAAATCTGGGAATAGAAGAAGATCCCAGACCCACTTATATAAGTGCACTGCTTCCAGAAGAAGAACAAGAGAAGCTAAAGGCATTGCTAACAGAATTTAAAGATTGCTTCGCATGGAGTTATAAAGAAATGCCAGGCCTTAATCCAGAAGTGGCTGTTCACAAGCTAGCTATTGATTCTCAAGCTCATCCAGTCAAACAAGCTCCTAGGAGGATGAGGGTGGATCTGGAAGAGCAAATAATTGCAGAAACCAAAAAGCTCATTGAGGCAGGCTTTATAAGGGAGGAGAAATATGCTAACTGGATCACTAGTATTGTCCCGGTCAAGAAGAAAATGGCCAAATTCGTATATGCGTCGATTTTCGGGACTTAAATAAAGCTTGCCCAAAAGATGATTTTCCGCTACCAATAACGGAACTGATGATTGACAATACCTCGAGTTGCGAACTATTCTCGTTTATGGATGGCTCATCAGGATATAATCAAATCAAGATGGCGCCGGAGGACGAGAAGCATACTGCATTCAGAACTCCTATTGGAATATATTGTTATAAAGTCATGCCTTTCGACCTTAAGAACGCCGGAACTACATATCAGCGGGCGATGACTAGAATATTTGATGATCTGCTCCACAAGACAGTAGAGTGCTATATTCATGATTTGGTTGTGAAAACGAAGAATAAAGGAAATCACTTCCAAGATCTAACCACTGTCCTCACCCGATTGAGAGAATATCAGTTAAAAATGAACCGCTCAAATGTGCATTCGGAGTTTTTTCTGGCAAATTTTTAGGGTTCATTGTCAGGCATCGGGGAGTAGAAATCGATCCGTCGAAAATTAAAGCTGTTATGGAGATGCCGCCTCCAAAGAATCTAAAACAACTTCGATCCTTTCAGGGAAGATTAGCATATATCAGAAGATTTATTTCAAATCTCTCTGGTAGGGTCAAACCTTTCTCTAAACTAGTAAAAAAGGATGCACCATTCATCTGGGACACAGAATGCCAAACAGCTTTCGAAGGCATAAAAGAGTACTTAATGAATCCACCAGTACTCGCCGCTCCGATACACGGCAAAGCCTTGATATTATACACAGCAGCTCTCGACGGGTCACTGGGAGCACTTTTGGCGCAGAATAATGAAGAAGGAAAAGAACAAGCTTTATACTACCTCAGCAGGATGTTGGTGGGGGCAGAAAATTCATATTCACCAATAGAAAAGCATTGCTTATCTCTTATATTTGCTGTCAAGAAGCTGAGGCATTATATGCTCGAGCACAAAATTTATTTAGTGTCAAAAGTTGACCCGCTCAAATTTTTAATGACAAGACCCGTTTTAACTGGCAGGCTAGCGAAATGGACAGTTATCCTTCTAGAATTTGATATGACCTACATGCCACAAAAGGGTGTTAAGGGGTAAGCACTCGCTGATTTTTTAGCAGCACACCCAGTACCTAACGGTTCACCTTTGGTGTGCGATCTACCAGATGAAGAGGTGTTACTTGTTGAGGATGAACAACCATACTGGGACATGTATTTTGATGGAGCATCTTCTATCTAACCTGCATATAGCCCGAGTATTCCGCAAGTAAGGGCGGGTGTCGGTCTAATTTTCGTGACGCCTGTGAGAGGAATCTTGCGGTACTCTCTAGCGCTTTCTGAGCCTCGTACAAATAATGAAGCTGAATATGAAGCCTTAATTGCGGGATTAGAAATAGCCATCTTCATGAATATACAACGGCTACACATCTATGGGGACTTTCAACTAATCATTAATCAAGTGATGAGGGAATATAAAATCCACAAGCCGGAATTGACCAAATATCAAAAAAAGGCACAAGAACTCATAAAGGAAATACCAAATGTCACACTGGAAAGGGTCTCCCGAGCTGTAAACGGGAAAGCTGATGCCCTAGCTAGATTGGCTAAAGAGTTAGCAGATCCCGATCTTGACGAAGTCCATGTGACTATCAAGAATAGAAAGATCTTATCACCTATGGACTTGAATCTTGAAGAAGAATCAAAAGAAATTCAGAAAGCGAATGCGCTAAAAATTAAAGTGGAAGACGATTGGAGGGAGCCTTTCCTTAATTATTTCAAACACAATGAACTTCCTGAAGAAAAGCCAAAACAAGTTCAGTTGAAGAAGAGGGTGATGCGATACGCTTTCGTGATTGATACCCTCTACAGGAGGTCTTATGATCAGTTATGGTTGAGATGCATATCACAAGAAGAAATCAAATAAGTTATGCATGAAGTTCATTCGGGTGTATGCGGTGCCCACCAATCTGGTCCCAAGATGCACCTCAAGATTAAACACTTGGGCTACTATTGGCCCACAATGGTCCAAGATTGTATGGAATACGCTAGGAAATGCCACCAGTGCCAAGTCCATAGCGATTTTATTCACCAACATCCAAACCCTTTACACCCGACAATTGCCTCTTGGCCGTTTGATATGTGGGGAATAGACGTCATAGGACCAATTAATCCTCCCTTATCCCGAGGGCACAAATTTATTCTTGCAGCAACATACTACTTCTCTAGATGGGCTGAGGCTATTCCTTTGAGAGAAATGAAAGCGGATAATGTCACAAAATTTTTTAGAGAAAATATTTTGAACCGCTTCGGAGTTCCTCGTCGAATTATCTCTGACAATGGCTCAGCCTTCAAAAGTTTTAAGGTCAGCAGATTCGCCTCCCACCATAAAATTGACTCGCGATACTCGTCAATCTATAATCCAAGAGCTAATGGCTTGGCTGAAGCTTTCGATAAAACCCTGGTTAAACTTCTGAAGAAAATTATTGGTAAAAATAAGAGGGAATGGCACGACAAGATTTTAGATGCGTTCTGGGCTTACCGAACGACCTTTAAAACTCCTACTCAAGCCACGCCTTATTCTTTGGTCTTCGGAACGGAAGCTGTCCTTCCTTTAGAAGTAGAGCTACCATCGCTAAGGATGACGGTTCAACACGAAATGACAGATAAAGAAAATATCTTCTTGAGACTTGATGAACTGGACTCCTTGGACGAGGTACGGTTTGCTGCGCAACAAAACCTAGAGCTTTATCGGTCTCAAATGTCAAGGGCTTACAATAAACTAGCACGTGTCCGCACTTTTCAGGCAGGAGATTTGGTACTAGTTCACTGACGGCCTATAATTATAAACAAGCGTGCCGGGGGCAAATTCGATCCAAATTTGGAAGGTCCCTATGTTATAGAAAAGCGTATGAGGGAGGAGCCTACCAATTAATCGACGCAAAAGGAGAAAGATCGATGCCACCGATCAACAGACAATTTTTGAAGAAATACTATCCGTAAAAAAAAAAAAAAAAAAAAAAAAAATCAGCTGTGAATAAATTTCACGGGCAAAAATGGAATCCCCGCCGTGAGAAAACCTGCACTTGGCTCACAGGCAAAAGTTAGGGGAAAGGTTTCGAGCGAAAACCCTCACGGGCGCTAGTTTCCAATAAACCTAAAATCCACACATTTTCCTGCCGACGATAGAATGCTAACTCACCCTTTGGGGTCGGTTATGCGCAGCAATCTCGATATACTGAGTTACTTCCGGAGGCCAATAAACTCAACAATATTCTTTGTTTCCCCTACCGATGATGGAATGTAGACTCACCCTTTGGAGTCGGTCATGTGTAGCAATCTCGGTGTACCAAGTTGCTTCTGGAGGCCAAAACAAATCCTAGAAAATTCATTTTTCCTTTTTAGCTGACGATGGAACGCTAACTCATCCCTTCGGGGTCGACTATGCACAGCAATCTCAATGTACAGAATTGCTTCTGGAGGTCAAACAAACTCAGCAAAATTCTTTACTTTTTGCGCCAATAAAAAAAAATACTGATTCAGCATGTGAAGTTCAATGTGCAAACAAATATCGACAAACTGACTTTCTTACACAAAAAAAAAAAGGGAAGAGAGAACATAAAAAGAGTTTTCACATTTTTCTGCTCACAAAAAACACTCACAGCAAAAGGTGGGGGGCACTTTGTTTGAGATAAAAAAAAAAGTTCAAAATTCAAATTAAAAATATAGAAGGAAGGAAATAGGGAAAAGAAAGATTCAAAAGAAAAAAAAAGAGGAAAGTATTCAAAAATAAAACAAAAAAGGTATAATTAGTTGATTGAGGTTTGTTTCCTCAATAAATTAATTTTTTAAATTATTCCCAAATGGAAATCATCTTTGACTCCTATATAAAATAAGATCCAAATTTCGAAAGAGGGGTCTAGAGAGAGAATTTTTTTTAGAGGAAGGAAGAAAGGGAGAGATCCGAAAGAGAACCAAATTAAGTGTAAGGACTGAGATTTTTGCAGTGTAGCTAAACTCTCAGTTGAAGATGTTTTTGTGTGTATTTAAATTACAAAAGCACTCGTCAAGTTTCGGGCGGAAACGAGTTAAAATGGAAATTCTACGGAATTTCCAAGTTTCACTTAAAGTGAATAGTAACTCGATTTTCCGGAGAAGCCACGGTGTGAAGTTGGCTTCAGGCTCGTATCGAACTCCGTTCCTAGCGGTCCAATAGCTCGTTTCGACCGGTTCAGCTGTTCTGGAACCAATGGCGCTGACAGATTTTGAGTTTGACGCACGGATTTTGAGAAAATCCAAAAATACATGTTTTATATGTATTTTTGTGTGTTTCTTTCGATTGGAACGAAAGGTTGGATTTTGTCATGAATCCGTGGTCGATCGAGACGAAACGAAATCGCAGCTTTGTTGTCTCTGTCGTGCTGATCGCACTGGTGTGATCCGTTCGCGCGCGAATCTGACGGACGGATCTGCGGAGATCGTGCGTTGATCGAGGAGAGGTCGGTAGTGGCAAAACGGTATTTTCGCAAAAGTCGCGATATTTTATGTACCGTTTCG
>NW_017893324.1:86604-101299 GCF_001540865.1 Ananas comosus | reverse complement strand
TTCAAAAACAAAAGCTTCCGTGTGGGGAGCACTTTTAAATAGGATGTTTGTTGTATTGTGCATTGCATCATCCAGCGCCTAAGGAGTGCTTAGAGGCATGCATCATTCTAAGGATCGTTAGCTGTATGGGAATGCATATCATGATTTGGTTGCTGATTGGTAAATGTAGGTTGTGGTTGTGATCCTGTTGTATCCGTTGGTACGCCGTGCAAATACAAAGGAGACTCTGCCCGAGTGGACAGAGGAACTTTGTATTTGTGGCGGGTTTATACGTCACGTGGGCCAGGTTGAAAATAATAATAATAATAATAATAATTTTGTACATCTTCCGCGACTCTGAGTTTTAAAAATGGTAATGGCTTTTAAAATCGGCCCCGGGGCGTGACACAAAGTAAAAAAAAAAGAAGAAAGAAAGAAGAAGAAGAAAGAAAAAAAGGTGAGAAACAAAAAAAAAAAGAGTTTTATACTCTGCTCTCTTTCTCTCCTCTCTCACTCTCTTTCTCTCGGCTGGCAGTGGGGGTGCCATGTGCTCCCCTCCTCTTCCGTACACAGCAACAAAAAAAAAGAAAGAAAAAAAAGGACTGGCTCTTGAATTCGGCTACGACTTCGACAACGACAATCACAACGACTTCTATAACAATAGGAGATATGCATGCATACGAATAGCGTAAGTGCGTTTTTTTGTCAATTTGATCAACCCGACCATCTTCGTGATAGGTTTCGAATCGATCAAATTTGACATTAAATCGTTGCTTCCGTTGCGCATATGCATCGCTAATCTCTAAACCGTGCATTTTTTTTTGTCAATTTGATCAACCCGACCATTTTCGTGATAGGTTTCAAACCGATCAAATTTAACATTAAATCATCGCTTCCGTCGTACTCATCGCTAATCTCTAAACCGTGCGGCCATCTTCGTGATAGGCTCGACATGGTCAAAATGATTGATCAACCGAATATTTTACTACGTAAACCGTGAGGCCATCTTCGCGATAGGCTCGACATGGTCAAAATGGGTGATCGAGCTCCGTTTATTTCGATACATAAACCGTGCGGCCATCTTCGCGATAGGTTCGACATGGTCAAAAGAATTAATCGAGAGACCATCTTCGTGATACGCTTGATACGATTAAACTCCGCGTACTTGAACAAAATGCGACAAAAAAAATATATAACAATAAGAATGATAATAAAAAATGGACGGGTTCTGTTTTGATTCATCATCTTCGTTCGATTCGATCGTATTGCTCGATGTGATAAATTTTGTATTAAAAAAAAATGAGATACGAAATTTCATATATTTTGACAAATAAAAAAAAAACAAACAAACAAAAAAAAAGAAGAAAAAGAAGAAAAAGAGTTGGACTTCTCTCTATCTGATAGTCAACAAAAAAAAAAAGAAAGAGTAAAAGAGAAAAGAAAAGAAAGAAAAGAAAGAAAAAAAAAAAAAAGGAATTGTTGGGTACTACTCTCTCTCCCTCGGTTTCGTACGAACACAAAGAGAGAGAGAGAGAGAGAGAGTTGGGTTTTCCTTNTCAACAAAAAAAAAAAAGAAAAAAAAAGAAAAGAAAAGAAACAATAAGAAAAAAAGGAGAGGTACCCCCTCTCTCTCTTTGTCTCAATTTCGTACACACAAAGACAAAGAAAGAGGGAGTTGGATCTCTCTCTCTTTCTCTGACAGTCAGTGCAAAAAAAAAGAAAGAAAAGAAAAGAACAAATGCAAAAAAAAAATGTTCCATCTCTCCCAGTAAAAAAAAAAAAAAAAAAAAAAGAAAAAAAATTGAGAAATTGGATTTGAGTTATTTAATGGTTCAATCCATCATGGGCCCAATGAGTAAACTTTATAAGCAGTAAAAAAAAAAAAAAGAGGCACCAAGCCCACTTGCAAATTCGGGTTCACAACTTGTAGAGCCCGAAATCCAGCCCATATGCAGAATTGGATTCAAAATTAATAAAAAATCCAGCCCGCGTACAGATTCGAGCCCAGAATATTAAAGTCCGGAACCCGTCTCAGCCCACATGCAGAGTCGGGCCCAGAACATATAAAATCCAAGATCTATCTCAGTCCAGCTGCACATTTGGGTCTAAGGCCCAAAACATGTAAAGTCCAAAACCAATCCAAGTCCACATGCAGATTCGGGTCCCAGGCCCAAAACACGTAAAGCCCGAAACCAATCTCAACCCATATGCAGATTTAGAACCAAAACTAATAAAAATCCATATGAATAAATTTCTCAACCCAAAAATCCAAAGCTCACAAACAAAATTCTAAAATCCAAAATCCACAAACAAAGATCCAAAACCCAAAATCCACAAACAAAATCCCAAAAATCCAAAGTCCACAAATAAATATCCAAAACCCAAAGTCCATAAACAAAGATCCAAAATCCAAAGTTCACAAATAAAAATCCAAAAAATCCAAAGTCCACAAATAAGATCCAAAACCCAAAACCCAAAGATCCAAGGTTCAAAGTCCATAAATAAAACCCAACCAAATCTACCAAACCTATGTCATCCAAATACCTCCAATCCAAACGGAATTCATGGGCTTTCCAAATGGGCCCTTTATTATGAATTAATTCTATGAATTAATTTCCTGGGCTTTCCAAAGGCCCCCTATCATGAATTAATTCGACAAATTAATTTCATGGGTTTGCCAAATAGGCCCTTTATCACGGATTAATTCTATAAATTAATTTCATGGGCCCCCCTTGTCATACATTAATTTCATAAATTAATGGGCCCTCCAAATGGCTCCTTATCATAAATTAATTCAATAGGCTCTCAAAATGGCCCCTATCATCGACTCCGAGCTTGTTTCGACCCCTAATCCTTACCAACCTGCTCTTACATATACAATTAGAAAATCAAAGTCACAAGAAACAATGACATTTTGTGATAAAGTTTGCTTTCTATTACGATATGATTTTTTGCAAACTTGTAGAAATTATTATTTTTAGAATACTCATTTTCAATATTGAATTAAATGTAAAAGTTAAAAAAAAAAGGATTAATTGCATACAGCTCCCTGTAAATATATCAAATAGCAAATATATCCCTACAAGTTCAATTTTTCATATTTATCTCTGCAAAATTCCATGAGTTTTCAAATATACCTCTGCTGTTAGGATCCGTTAAAAAATATAGTTAACCATAGATAAAATATCCTAATTAGCGAATGAGGTAAATTGGCCTTTTTATTTGTGATGGTGGAAATGAAGAAAATGACCATTGGAGATTTTTTTGGAGGATATTTAAGCTTTTGGAGGGACATATTTGTGATGGCAAAAATATTATTTCACTTATTTTCTGTTAACAAATAAACAATGTTCTAACAATAACAAATAAGAGAGACAAATATGAATATCACTGAACTTTTGTAGGGTTAAATATGAAAAGTTGAAATTTTTAGGGATGCATTTGCTATTCGATATATTTACAGGGAGCTGTATGAAATTAACCCTAAAACAATTCAAAAGTACCTCAAAATAAAAAAAAAATTTTGTGAATTATTTCTCATTTTTGGCGGGGTGATAGGTGATGGTAAATGAATAAAATCTCTACTCACTACAACAGAATTAGGTTATAGCGACACATGTTTGGGACACTTTTGAGTAAGTGTCCCATTTATGTTAAAACTTAAAAACACATCTACTAATGCCTAAATATAAAGCCCAATCCAACCAAAAATAAAAGATTACTCTACTCAACCCACCACACCCAGTCCATTTGGCCCGATTACAAACATAAAAGAAAAGAAAAAAAAAAATCAATTATCATCTTTTCTTCTCTCTTCACTCAATCCACTGAAATTCTAGATGAAGAGCCTTTACTGTCGTCCTCCTCCGCCACCGCAGCCAACGAGATAGAGTTTCGGCGGTTACTAAATGCTTTAATAAGTATTGGTAAATTAGTAGCACTCTTTTAGGTTATAGCGACACTCTTTAACTGTCACTATATACCTAGCGACCCCACATATAGCAACACTTTTTAAAAGTGTCGGTAATTTTAGCTAGCAGCACTTTTTTGACATGTACCTGCATTTAAAAGTGTCGCTATAGACCGTTTTTGTTGTAGTGACTGAGTTGTGTCATTGCATATAGCATTGACAAAAATGTCAACTAGCAGTTTTGTTACTATACTGAAACCGCTCTTGTAGAGTTTGGTTACTTATTATTTTTTTTATAAGATATAAAAACATAGCTACCTGCTATTCAACGGTGACGTAACTCGTGTCTTGTAGAATATCTTTGTCTTTCAAACATTTCACTAACACATGAAAAATATGAGTTTCCTTTCGAAAGTACTCCCTCTATCATCTAAGTTCATGACCTTGGAGAACTTCACTGATATAACATACTCCTGTTTGGCTTGAAGTGTGAATAGATGTTCTCTTTGCCATATGGTTGTTCAACATAGAAAAATGGTTTGTCACAAATTCATCATCATCTTTTTGCATCTTTCTTCAATAATCATCGTCTTCTTGCATTCTTCTTCAATAACCTTGATCTATATGTTCTTATAAAGGATATAGAAAAATTGAATATTGATAGATAGATTATATAAGAAATAAATTATATCCATTCTAGCGAAAGATTTGAACATTATATAGATGTTAGAGACTTTTGTTAAATTCAAAAAACTCTCCTCCATCAGCTAGTTTGACTGGTTCAAATTACTTATCGGCTAGTTTGACCACTTTTGAATATTGTAAAACTATTTTATTATTTTTATGTTATCATAACATCTAGTTTGATCACTTTTGAGTACATATATGAGTTTCAAAATACTCCACTGGCTAGTTTTCGGAAAAACTAACGATTAGTTTTTTTTAAAAAAAATTAACTGTTGTTTCAATCCTGTAAAATATAATAATTTATCCAAATACGAAAAAATAGAGTAAAATATTTCGTACCAACCTAATACAACAAAATATAAAATTCTATTTTTAATTATGGTAATTACCAAACGGACCTGAGTGAAAAGGTCATTTTCTGGAAACTTTTTAGCAATTTGAAGGTATGGTGGTAAGATCTAAGGGTCCGCTGGTTTAATAGAACCATAATTTTATTCTTTTAATTGATGTCATTTTGATAGTAGGGTTTTTCTTAGTAATTTGTGAAGAAATTAAGTCTCATCTGTTAGACAAAGAATGGACCTTATTTGATATAGCATATTTTTTTAAAAAAATCCCTAAAATTTAAAACATTTTTCACATAATGTTTTTTCAAGAGAATGTTAGGATGCTATCCATTTCGATTATTTTTTTAGAAATAAATTTAGCTAAACTTGTGATACTTGAAAATGCTATCTGCTTCATTTCCAAATTGTCCATTCCAAATTACCCAAAGTTTATGTCAGTTCCTTATATTATTGCCATTGTTTTATGAAAATATTAAAATACTGTTAACAGTCATAAAATAAAATCAAAAATATCAACATTTTGTAATCCATTTAAAACAAAAGTAATATACGATAAATTGCACCAATAAGGTGAGTGACCATTTCAATACAAAATAGTTATTTATTGCACTTTCTAACGCAAACATTCTATACTGTTATATTAGCTATATAATAGTAACATGGCATCCTAATTATTAGCTTAGAAGGGTCAGCATATATTTTTGTGGTGGGAAACCAAATTGGGTTGAGTCAATTCAAAATGGCGGGAGGTCAAATTGGATTAAGTCATGTTCGAAGTTGTGGAATGTTAGTTGGGCTAAGTCACATTCGAAATCCGTGGGAGACTGTGTTTATACGTTTTAAATAAATTAATTGTATCTTTTTAACCGTATGAAATTTTAAAATTAATAATTAGCAGCAACAATCCGACACTATTTATATGAACAACTATAATTACCATTAGGTAGGACATAGTAATCACAAGTCATTTTAGTCACTACAAATTTGCCATCATGTTATTGGATGGAAAGAAAAAAAAACACGGGAGAACTTTTTTTTTTACACCTGATGCACCAAACTATTCACACATCAAAAGTAAAATTTATTTGATGCATGAAAAATAACTGTCTATAACTCACAATTTTTCATTGGGCTTTTTATTTTTTTGCATTTAATCTCTTTAGAAATTTTTTTTTTCACAAATAGTCCTATAAAATTTATATTTATAAAATTGGACCAATCTTCGCCACGTAAGTGTCATGCGAGCACCACGTATGCGTGGCTGGAGGATTAAGTTGAAATGGTGAATCATTCACCGTATTTAAACACAGCGAATGGTTCACTGTGTCCTTTTGCCTAAGAAAATGATTTATCGTATCTTTTTAAGTAATATATCAAAAGCATACCGTGAACCATTCACCGTGAATGATTAACCATGTTCAACTTAATCTACACCAGTCACGCCCACGTGACACGCTCGCGTGGTGCTTGTGTGGCAGGGATATGGTCAATTTTACAAATATAAATTTTGTAAGGTTGTTTGTAGAAATTTTTTTTTGAGGGGGCTAAATGCAAAAAAAAAAACCCTTTTTCATATGTTGATTTGCTAGTGTTATTGATAACATGGTATTAGGGGTGGCAATCCAGTTTGCTGTTGTCATGCCCCGGGGTCTCTTTTTCTTTTGAAATTAAAAGCTAATGCGGAAGTGCTCAATTTTTTTTTTAAAAAAAAAAAACCTTGACCTCGGGGTATGCCAGATTCGCCACAAATATAGGAGTCCACTGTTCACACGGACAGAGTCTCACCTATATTTGTACAGCGTCGCACAAGTGCAATATACAACCACAACTGTATGAACATCTGCATACATAAACCACATCACAAATTTCACTTTTTTCTATCACAGATAGATATAAATTCACATCTATTAGTTTAAAACGTTTCCTATCCGGAAACTCATATTGAAACACTAAGAAGTATGAAAACTAAGAAAAAGCCTTTTTAAAATCGTTTTCTATACGAAAACCTTTTTCTTTTAAAACACGCTACCACAAGAGGTACAAAACAGTTTTCATCTCAAAAGAAAACCATAAGTTCTTTATTACATTCACAAAAATCTTATTTATTCAATTTAAGCGAACCACTGAACCATAAATACTAAGTCAATTATTAAAAAGACAGGTTTGAAAAGTTTAACCAAAACGGCGGGCCGATAGCTCTATCGTTCGCTAAGATGTGCACCTCACGTACCGTCCCGACTCGGACCCGTGACGTCACCTGAAAGGGGGTGGGGGGTGAGAACATATACACATGCCTCCCCTTCCAGTGGATACCGCAAGCCAACGAGGGCGAGGGGTACTCACCAGTCAAGGAGGATAAATAAAAGTACAGATAATGGTAATACAGTAGCAATGATAACAAGGAAACGCGATATATATGTGAATCACTACCGCTACTGTATATATGCATCAACCGGATGACAAGTCCAAAAATAACCCAATCAGAAACCTGCCATGTTGGTCCGCACACCTCAGACCTGTGCCACAATTGCTCTAACCTGTATATGACCCCAACATAAGCTTTTGAGTCAGAAAGGCATATAACCCTCACATAAGCACCCGAGTCTGAACGATACATGACCCTTGCATAAGCACCCGGGTTTGAACGGTATATGACCCTTGCATAAGCACCCGGGTTTGAAAGCATATAACCCTCGCATAAAGCTCTCGGGCTCACAGGCTTGCATTCTAAAACACTTTTCCGAAAAAGAACACCCACTTGCGGTGGATCAGACCGCTGGTATTCGTGAAATGCATACGAGCAGTGGCGATCAATGCTGATATGCTCAATAACCAAACGTCGGCAACTAGCCGACAATCCTACTTCTCAGGGTATGCCAACCGTGTAGGTTGCCAAGTAGTCAAACCGACCAAGTAGGTCACAATACCAGATGCAATGAACCAACCGAATAAGTCACAGTACGAGATACAAGAACCAACCAACTAGGTCACAGATCCCACACGTAATCATAAACCTGCTCCACTTCTACTCATAATGCTAGATATGTAAATTGACCAAGTAGAGCGATAAAGAGATAATAAAAGTGCAATGCTCAACATGTAAAATGCAAAGTGATAGTAGGAGAAGGATGGAAAGGATGTCACCGAGCGTGCACCACTGTACTGACTTCGGGTCGAAGTACCCACCTGTACGTACATAGCACTGGTCTCCCGACTGCAGAAGAATATTAACCGGACCTACGAAAGGTCCACCGGGTTAGAATCCCACCCACGAATGAGAACCACTAACTCACAATCCCCACCTGTAAACCTACGGAAGTCGGTTTTCTAAAACCGATTACCGTAACTCGCCGGATCCTGAAAATCGCATTGGGACTCCGTCGGGACCCACGAACTGTTCCGAAAATCACCGACTCGTGCCACGAGTCACCCACTGCCACTAAACACAATAATTTGTGTGACCTGGCAGCA
The DNA here is from genome assembly GCF_001540865.1 of Ananas comosus. Classification (NCBI taxonomy): domain Eukaryota; kingdom Viridiplantae; phylum Streptophyta; class Magnoliopsida; order Poales; family Bromeliaceae; genus Ananas; species Ananas comosus. The sequence goes on along the minus strand of NW_017893324.1, from coordinate 92,905 downwards.
AACACAACTCCTCACATCTAAACGATTATCGTCGGATAATCATTCAGATCCGGGTTCCTGGAAGTGTCAATTTCGACACCGGAACCCACCGTCGCTTACCCTTCATTTTCGAACCCTTGAAACGACACGGGTGACCAGCCAACTAGACTCAGCGACAACATGATTTACAATGAGGCACCGTCGGAAGAATTCTAATTCGAAATCGCGTTCCGTCGGTGGATTTCGCCGAAAAACGCACCAGAAATCGACATTCAATTTCGGAAAAGGCCTGGGGCCTTTGACAACTAGTCTAGAGGTCACCCGCTGCCCGCACACACTGCCCACAGTAGCCACGAAGTATAAATTTGCATATAAGCCCCTGCGATTACATAAAATCACATCATTTTATGTGATTTTCGAAGTTTTATTGCTCAACAGTGCAAACCGGGGACTTTCGAGTCTGGCCGAGACACCCGCTGGTAGGTCTCGACGTGCCGGAGGCGGTGCTCATGATTCGGAGCACAACCGTCCACTGTGGGAGGCGCGGGAACGACCCAAAGTTCAGCGAACCCTGCGCGCTGAACCTAAAACAGGTCTAATTCCCTAATCCGGGGCTCATTGACCCCAAATAAGGTGAGCACTGTGATTAGCACTGACCAATGATCACCGTGCTCATCTCCGGAGGCATTGAAGCAGCCCCGGATCGTCGGAATAGAGATCCGAACAGGAAACAGTGCACAAGTAGCTTAATAAAGCTTACCGAGCCAAGGGGAGCTAAGGCATGGCCGGCGGCGGCCCGGCGGTGGGTGCACCGGCGGCAAGAGGGTTCGGACGATAGAGGGAGGCCGAGGCGTGCATCGATCGGCGACGGGAGGCGGCGGCTGTAGTGTTCCAGAGATTTGGATAGGATTGGCTACAGTATTAGTGACTGGTCGACACCTTTTGAGAGTGTCGGACTGAGTCGGAGTCGTTTCTTCACGAAATGAATGCAGAAATGGACTCGGCGCACTCAAAGAAGCAAAACTACAGTTTTGCCAGTTTCGGGCGCCCAAAACAGGGTTTTGGTCGCCGAGAACTCGAGTGTTGAACTGAGCAGAACTGGAAGCCAATTCGGATCCTAATTTCAGGCGCCCAGAAGTGGGTCTGAAAATTCACTTCGTGAGTATCGTTTGCGCTGACACGTGGCTGGTGGTAGGTGAGGTCCGCCGGAGCCGGATATGGGCGTAGCACACCGCGGGCGGAGGAATAGAAGGGGATCTTTTGTGCAGCCTAGAGGTTTCGGGCGCCCAGAACATGGTTTCGGGCGCCCGAAAACGTGCATTTATGCAGGGGCAGCAGATTGGAAGTGTTTGCTCTTAAGGGTTATTTCACCCCTGCAACACCCTATAAATAGGTAGTGTTTGACTACAGTGAAGCCTTTTCATTGTTTCTTCACAGAGAAGCTCCATTTTGCATCTAAGCCCCTCAAATTACTCTAAATTCCACAATTCCAAGCTTGAGGAGTGCTGATTCTGCAGATTTCCAGCAGCGCCCTTCGGCGTTTTGGCTCGTGTGCGACGTAGGAAGCTCCGTTTGCTGTGAAACTTGGTTTGTTGGATTCTGGACTTCAAGAGGAATTCGTGGAGCCCTTTTTGATAGAATTTGATTGAGGTTAGTTTGGTCAAATTATTTTTTTTTGGACTGCTGCAGTATTGAAGCTGAAATTTGAGTTTCGTGGATTTTCATGATGCAATCTTTGAAGGAAGCTGGATTTTGGACCTGAGGGTGATTCACCATCTTAGTATACAGGTTTTGGAACCTTGCTTCACCATATTTGAAGATCGAAAAGTGAAATTGACATTGAGATTGAAGGAATTTGAGCTTAAGGGCTGAATTTTAGTATATTGATAGAATTATTGGTATTGTTATTTTAGTTCTTGGAGAATCCTTGCTGCTGGTCCAGGGGTTGTTTCGATTGTGTATCCCAGCAACTTCGCGACCCCGTGCTGCCGTGGATTAGCGCTAGAGGTGGGTTAATCATCGGATTCTCCTCCTAAGTGTACACGTAGTCAACATGTATATTTTCAGCAGTTGTATATCATGTTTTTAGCTCGAATTCATCGATTAGCATGTTAAACGAAATTTGAATTTGGAGTATGTTGTAGTGAGTTAGATCAATTATACATGTTGGATTTGGAACTTGACTTAGGAGAAAAGTAGCGATTCTCTACCGCAATATGTTAAAACTACCAGATTTAGCTCTAGAAGCCGTAGTTTGTTTGTATTGCCGCAGTTTGTGGGTGGTGGATACTCAGGATAGTGTAGAATGCATTTACACTCGTGCTGGGATGCCGAGCTTATTTTTACAGCAGTGTTTAGGCTGTTCCAGACTGTCGGATGCCGTCATGGTTGACAGTGGACCCTATTGGCTGTTTTTGCATTAGATTGTGCTGAGGGCACGTGAGTTTTGATGGTTAGACCAGTGTGACCCTGTTCACTTCGATTATAGCCTGTGAGAGCCTGATTGAACTTCACAGAGACACTTGTAAACTCGGTTGGGTCGCGCCCACGAATGCCATTCCGGAATGAGATTTCAGTGCGATGAGGTCGCAGTTTCTGTTGGGACAGTTCTTGTGCTGGCCACCCCAGTGGGTGGTGTACAGCGTAGTTGGATACAGGCAGGGTGGGCCCGTTTGGGCAGCCCGTGTGAGGTTGGATCAGTGGTAGTTAGTGACGCCTTTCTCGACCTTCAGTGAGGTTGTGACGTGAGGGGAGTTACAACCGTCCTGTCGGACCTTTTTACCTGAACCGGCTACTCTTGAGCGACGGTGTAGCCTAGTTAGCCGAGACGGGTGTATTCACAGTCTCTAAAGTGTTTTCTCCACCGGCTACTCTTGAACTATGGTGTAGTCTAATTAGACGGGACGGGTGTATACAGTCCCTATAGAGTTTTCTCCACCGGCTACTCATAGGGTAGTATATGGGTTCGCTTCGACAGGTAGGACGGGTGTTTTCACAGTCCCTAGTGAGATTGGGTCTGTTTGAAGTGAAGAAAAAAAAAAATTTGGGGGTGAAGTAATCATAATCGAAATTGATTAGATTCGGGTTCATACAATCCTAATAGGTCTCGTGTTAACCACTAAATTTTTGGGCCAATAATTATAGTTCAAATATACAATAGGTCCATTCATAAATGTGAGTTTGTGGGCCTCATGAAAACCCATGCAAATAAAAAAAAGGGCTCCATTCCAGCCCATTAAATATTATCATTTGGGCCGCCCAAAAAATTAATTCCAGCCCATTAAATATTATCATTTGGGCCCAAAAAATTAAAGCGGGCCTGATCAACGACGGCCCACATCCACACCCTATAAAATATCTATTCGAAATTCGATTTCAAATCACAACCCATTCAAAATTCGATTTCGAATTTCAAATTCCCAACCAATTCCCAAAATATCCTCCAACCATCCAACAACCCATTCAAAATTCGATTTCGAATTTTAAATTCCCAACCAATTCCCAAAATATCCTCCAACCATCCAACAACCCATTCAAAATTCGATTTCGAATTTCGAATCCGCANACAACCCATTCAAAATTCGATTTCGAATTTCGAATCCGCAACCAATTTCAAAAATATCCTCCAACCATCCAACAACCCATTCAAAATTTGATTTCGAATTTCAAATCCCCAACCAACTCCTAAAATATCTCTCAACCAAACTCCATTCGAATTTTGAATACCTAATCATCCAACAACCGATTCAAAATTCGATTTCGAATTTCGAATCCCCAACCAATTCCCAAAATATCCTTCAACCATCCAACAACCTATTCAAAATTCAATTTTGAATTTTGAATTCCCAACTAATCCCAAAATATCTTTTAACCAACCACAACAACCTATTCAAAATTCGATTTCGAATTTCGAATCTCTAACTGACTTCCCAAAATATCCTTCAACTATCCAACAACCAATTCAAAATTCGATTTCGAATTTCGAATTCCCAACCAATTCTCAAAATATCCTCCAACCATCTAAAAACTCATTCAAAATTCGATTTCGAATTTTGAATTCCCAACCAATCCCAAATATCTTTCAACCAACCACAACAACCTATTCAAAATTCGATTTCGAATTTCGAATCCATCAAAATATCACTCACCACCCCTCCTATTATAAATGCGAGAATCCAAATCAAACGCCAGAGGATACGATTTTACGAAAAAAAGAAGAAGATAGATTGCTACACACATTCTCACGTACAAAATATTCAAAGAATGAGAGATCGCCGAGCCGCGGAAAGGTGGAGAGATCACTCGAGCCGCTGAAAGGAAGAGAGATCGCCGAGCCGCGGAAAGGATGAGAGATCACTCGAGCCGCTGAATGGAGGAGAGATCACTCGAGCCGCTAAAAGGAGGAGAGATCGCCGAGCCGCGGAAAGAATGAGAGATCGTTGAGCCGCTTCATCCAATCCATCAACAGGTAGTAAAAAAAAAATAGAGAAAGAAAGAAAAGAAAATAATAATAAAACACAAAAAAAACTCTCTTCTTCCCCCCCTCCATTTTTTCCTTTTTTTGGTCCTGTTACCGTAGTCATCCATACGGTCTAGATGACTTCGATGGGAGAATGGAGGGGAGCCAATGGCTTCCCGTTTCTTCGGACCTCTCAATACCCCATTCGAAGTTGTTGAGGATGGAATGGGTGATCTACATTGCCGCGACCACCCCAACATCGATGGCTTGATAGTTTTGAAAGAAGAGGGGAGGGGAATCTTTGATCCCTGTTTCTTTGGACCCTTCAACATTTCTTTGAAAATGTCAAATTAAATCCGACGGCCGAACAGATCCACGTCACCGTCATCAACTTCACCGACGACATCTACAGCATTGCCAGTTTGATACTTTCGAAAGAAGAGGGGAGGGGAATCTTTGATTCCCCGTTTCTTCGGACCCTTCAATATTTCTTCGAAAATGTCAAATCAAATCCGACGGCCAAACAAATCCGCACTACCATCATCAACTTCATCGACATCATCTACAACACCGACGGTTTGATACTTTCGAAAGAAGAGGGGAGGGAAATCTTTGATTCCCCGTTTCTTCGGACCCTTCAACATTTCTTCGAAAATGTCAAATCAAATCCGACGGCCGAACAGATCCACGCCACCGTTATCAACTTCGTCGATGTCATCTACAGCATTGCAAGAAGAGAGGAGGGGAATCTTTTATTCCCCGTTTCTTCGGACCCCAAATCAAAATTAAAACGGGGATTTCTTCGGACCCCGAATTGGAACCAAAATCGGGGATTTCTTCGGACCCCAAATCAAGATCAAAACGGGAATTTCTTCGGACCCCAAATCAAATTGGAAAATTAAAACGGGAATTTTTTCGGACCCCAAATCAAAATTAAAACGGGTATTTCTTTGGACCCCAAATTGGAACCAAAACGGAAATTTCTTCGGACCCCAAATCAAGATCAAAACGGGAATTTCTTCGGACCCCAAATCAAAATCAAAACAGAGATTTCTTCGGACCCCAAATCCAAATTGAGATCAAAAGGGGACTTCTTCGGACCCCAAATCAAATTGAAAAATCAAAACGAAGATTTTTTCGGACCCCAAATTCAAATCGAAATCAAAATGGGAATTTCTTCGGGCCCCAAATCCAAATCAAAATTAAAATGGGGATTTCTTCGGACCCCAAATCCAAATTGAGATCAAAAAGGGGATTTCTTCGAACCCCAAATCAAACCAAAATCAAAAGGAGATTTCTTCGGATCCGAACCAAATTGCAAAATCAAAAGAGATTGCCTCGAATCCGAAATAGAATTGAAAAGAAAATCAAGTCCACATACAAACCAAATCCGAATCAAGTTCACATACGAAACAAAATCCGAATCAAGTCCACATCCAAACCAAATTCAAATCCAGTCTACATAAAAATCCAAACCCAAAGTCCAAATAAAAAATCCAAAACCAAATACAGTTCACAAATCAAATCCAAACCCAACCCAAACCAAAACCCAAATAAAATCCAAACCAAATCAAACCCAAACCCAAACCAAACCAAAACCCAAATCAAATCCAAAGCCAAACCAAACCAAAACCCAAATAAAATCCAAACCAAATCAAATCCAAACCCAAACCCAAACCCAAAGCCAAATCCAGTCCACATAAAAATCCAAACCCAAAGTCCAAATAAAAAACCCAAAATCAAATACAGTCCACAAATAAACCCAAACCCAAAACCCAAATCAAATCCAAACCCAAAACCAAATACAGTCCACAAATAAACCCAAACCCAAAACCCAAATCAAATCCAAACCCAAACCCAAAT
>NW_017893324.1:81648-86098 GCF_001540865.1 Ananas comosus | reverse complement strand
AACATGAAATGCATAATAGACTTGCATTATTACCTTGAGTAGACATAGTGTATGTTGCAGTTTGCATTACTATGCTCCTTTATATACTCATGACATGATACTAGCATGATAGTAGTTGTTGCATGCATTATTATCATTGGTGGTATGATAGAGTAGTTGCAGTTATCTTTATATATCTATCTATCTCTCTATCTGTGCCAGCTTAGACCTAGTGGGAAAACCGGCGGCGTCGGCGGTCGAACCCACTGGGAACTATATTTATATAGTTCTCACCCCGTGTGGTTTTGGGGTACAGGTACACACAGAGGCGAGTCGAGCGAGGATCGCGGCAAGGGCATAGCGCCCTAAGTGAGCCTAGCTAGTAGCTTTTCCCTTATGCATTAGAGTACCCTCGTGTACTAGTTGATGTTTTGGATAGTTAAGGAGAGCTACTTGTATTTTGAGGAAAACATGTATCCACATTTTGAAAATGTAATATATTCAAATGTTGAATGGTTGTAATAGTTAGACTATCTCTCTTTATACACTTGTATCTACTTGTGGTTCTTGCTCTTAGATGGATTGCACTTGTGTGTGCATCGTATCGATCATGTATGTTATTCAAGCTTTTCCCTGGGCGCTTATTTGTACATGATCGGGTTGTTTAGCCTTGGGCGGGCAGGAGAGGTGCTGTCCGTTCGGCGGTCCGTCCGGCGCGCCCGAACCGTTCCAAATTGGTAGTGGACTCGGGGCGGGGCGTGACACCATATTCCATGAACCATACCCAAGTTCATGAACCAAGACTCATGAACCATAAACCAAATCCCATAAGCCAAGTTCATGAACCAAGTCTCATGAACCATAAACCAAATCCCATAAACCAAGTTCATGAATCATACCTCATGAACCATGAACTATGAACCATACCCAAGTTCACGAACCGAGTCTCATAAACTATAAACCAAACCCATAAACCATACACCAAGTTCATAAATCATAAACCAAGTTCATGAACGATACCTTATGAACCATGAACCATTAACCAAATGAACCAAGTTCATGAACCATACACCATGAACCATAAACCATAAACCATACACCAAATTCATGAACCATAAACTATGAACCATATTCATAAACCAAATCTCATGAACCATACACCATATCCCATGAACCATGCCCAAGTCCATAAACCAAATCTCATATACCAAACCCAATAAACCATATTCAAGTTCATGAATCAAATCCAATACCCAAATCTCATGAACAATAAACCAAGTTCGTGAACCAAATGAATCAAGTTCATGAACCATGAACCATATACCAAATCTCATGAACCATATCCAAATCCCATGAACTATACCCAAATTCATGAACCAAATCTCATGAACCATAAACCAAACCCCATAAACCAAACCATACCAAGTTCATCATAAACCTCTTTACTCCGGCATATATACCTAGAGTAAAAATCAAATATCGACTACCCCTAGTACATGTACTAAGGCAAAACATCTCCAAATCGATAGAGTTCTAAATTATACACTTAGAATTCAGTCAAATGATATCAAATTCATTCGAACTCTAACACATATACTTAGAGTTCATCCGACTAACCCTAATACATATCCTTAGGTCTAGTCAACCTTTCACTCTAGCACATATACCTAGAGTGGAAGTCAAACCAAGCTCGACTAATCCTAACCCATATACTTAGGGTCTAGTCAGCCTTTCTGCTCTAGCACACTTACCTAGAGTGAAATCCATACCCGATTGAGCTCTAATACATATACTTAGAGCTCATGAAACCAAATCCGACGAACCCTAGCATAATACCTTAGCGCTTAGTCAGATCATCACTCTAGCACATATAACTAGAGTGGAAAATATATTAAACTCGGTTAATCTTGATACATATACTCAGGAATTAGCTANCTTAGCGCTTAGTCAGATCATCACTCTAGCACATATAACTAGAGTGGAAAATATATTAAACTCGGTTAATCTTGATACATATACTCAGGAATTAGTTATTCTCTACTTTCGGGTAATTCGACCCACCTCAATACATATACTTGGGGTTGAGTCACATCTCTACCTTAGAATATACAATCAAGGTGAATATAATCACACTCTAAGACATATACTTAGAGCCAATAAATCTCTAATACATAGAGTTTAATATCGACTAGGTCTTAACACATATACTTAGGACCTAGTCAATCTCAAATCCAACTGAATCCTAATACATATACTTAGGATTCAATAAACCAAGATACGATTCATTCAATCCCATCCATAAAGGTCTCTTAATCGAAGGTGCCCCAATGCCACGGGGGTAATTAACAGTAGATGCTTGGATCTATTGGAAGCCATAGACCTGCAATACCTGATATCCATATACATATAAATACTAATCTGAATCATGAATACTACCCCACGGCCAAAATCCATCGACCGTGCGAGGTGCGTCATTCGTGGTGGCAGACAGGGTCAGAGATTTGCATTATTCTGTAGATAGTTAGTGTTGGATCATGATAGTATCGTGACATATAGCTGTAGATTGTTTTCAGTTTCTTTACTATCATTTGAGCATACATCTGTGGAATTGGTGGGTGAGCCGATGAGATTGAGGGCGGTACCCACTGGGGACTACTTGTTTTTGCAGTAGTTCTCACGCCCAGTTATTACCCCTCTTTTTGCAGAGCCTTCCTCTTCGGCTGCTGCTGTCGCAGATATCGATCGTGGAAAAGGAGTCGCGAGCTAGATCCCTTCCCGTTTGCAGTTGACTTAGAGATATACCAGCTACAGATAATTGTAGTTTTTGGTTCTTGTACATACTGATGTTTGATCCTTGTTGGAGCGAGTATTTTTGTATCAGCATACTATGTATGTATAGTGAACCAGTTTTATTTATATATTGCTCTTTTTAGCAGCTCTATACTACTGGTTGTAGTGTTGTATGATTACAGGTACAGGTACAGCTATCGTTTCGTATACCGAAAAAATTTCTATGTATACGGCGGGTCTATTGGCGTGTCCGGAAAAATGAGTAATCCAGGGTGTGACAGCGGCGGCGGCGGCGGGCACTGACGCCGTAGCCGCAAGCACAACCAGGGGCATAGCTCAGATCCTGACGGCAGGAGGCTCTGGCGGCGGGAGCGCCGGCGGCAGTCGGGTGCAGCTGGCCCAGGGGAGGCGGCCCGCAGGTCGGCTGGCAACGAAAGGTGGCGGCTGCGGCGCTGGAGCAACTCAAGCCCGCGCGGGCTTGGCTCGGGCTCAGCTGCCCGCAGCGACAACAGCAGTGGCCAGGGAGCTACGGGGCGGCGGCTAGGGGTCGGAAGAGGCTGGAGAGAGACCGAGGGGGCGGCCCCGTGTGGCGGCGACGCAGGGGAGAGTCCACCGAGCTACCTCAGCCTGGACCTACCCGGCTGGCTGCAGATTTACTTGCAGCCGTGACGGAGATTTCAGAGGTGGCAATGACTGGCGAGGGAGGTCGCCGGGGATCTGAGGTACTGCCAGAGAGGGGCCCGAGGGAAAGGGGTGCACCCTACAAGCCTTCGGCAAACATGACGGCCACAAACATCAATGTAGGGGAGAGGAAGAAGCATTGGCGGCTTCCGGTGGTCGGAGGCACGCGCCGGCGGTCGGAGTGCGCGCCGCAATGGCAGGTAAGGGTGGTGAGGCGGCTGTAGAAGTCTCGGTTGAGGGTGGTTAGCTGGGTTAGGGCTTTCCTCTATGTAAATAAACCGTAGCTAGTACCTTTATATAAGGTGATAAATTGCAAATAAGTCCACCAAACTCAGATATTTTAATTTGGGTCCCTCACAGCGCGAGTAAAACACGCGAACATACCCTCACGTTAGATTTCACGCAAAATGGTACATAAAATGTAGGGCTTTTAGCAAAATTACCATTTCGCCATTAATGACCCATCCTCGATCAACGCGCGATATCAGAAGATCCATCCGTCAGATTTTCGATCGGATTGTGTCAACGCGTTCAGCATGACCGGGACATCAAACTCACGATTTTGTTTCACCCGATATGATAGCCGATTTGCAACGAAACTCATCCACTCTCCAAATTTCCAAAAACCACACATATATATGTGTGTAAATCTAATAAACCTCATTTTTTCTCGAAAATCATGCATCAAAACCCAAATCTGTCAGTGCCATTGGGTTCAGGACAGTCGAACCATTGAAAACGAACTATTGGATCACTATGAACGGAGTTCAATACGCACCAGAAGCCATCTCCATTAATTGGTCTCTTCGGAAAATCAGAGTTACCATTTATTTTAAGTGATTAGTACAGGTCGCGTAACTTCTTCACCCTAACTCGTTTTCTCCTGAAACTTGACGAGTGCTTATATAATTAAATTACACACAAAAACATCATCAACAAAGAATTTATGTGCATAGCAAAAAACTCAGTCCTCACAGCGGTTCGCAAGCCGGCCTTGTTC
>NW_017893324.1:21682-75383 GCF_001540865.1 Ananas comosus | reverse complement strand
TTGTTTTCAACGGCTTAACGAGCAGCTGAATGGACTGGCGGGGCTGATGGGGTTACTGGAGTGAATAGTACAACAGCAGGTGGCTGCTGGGACCAGCCAGGCCCCACCTTCTGCCCAGATTTTTGGAGGGAGTACTATCCCTCCTGATAACGTTGCGCCACTTGCCGTGGCTGAAGTTGCTGTTGCAATTATTGCTGGAGCACCTCCAGTAGTCGCCGTCGAGGCCAATCCAATGGCCGCAACCACTGGATTGGCTCCTCCATCAATTGGATCTGCTATTCTTGTTGCTGAAGACAATGCCCTTGTGGCAGAGAGGGCCCGAGCTAGGGCCAATCTGTTGATGGAGTTTAGAAAGTTCGATCCGCCTACTTACGGCGGAGAGATAACCGACCCATGGTTGGTCGTGAACTGGGTTGATACCATGGAAGAGTTGTTCGAGGATCTCTTCATCGAGGAACGGGAGAAGGTTCCGCTAGCCATGCGTTGTCTGGAGGGCTCGGCCTACACCTGGCTGAATGGCTTATGGAAGACGCACGCCACCAACAGTCCTTTTCCCTCTTGGTCGGCTTTTAAGAAATTCTTCGAGGCCTTTTTCCCTGACAGCACTAAGCACCAGCTGGAGATCGATCTATACAAGCTCCGCCAAGGAAGTCGAACTGTATTGGAGTACGAGCGGGAGTTCTCCCGCCTCGTCCACTGTATCCCCTACGTCATTCGGAGCGATCGTCACAAGGCCGAGATGTTCGCGGCGGGCATTCGACCAGACATCTACCAACTAGTCCATGTGTTAAATCTTCCAACGTATCAAGAGGTAGTGGATCGCGCCCTCCATGTTGAGTATGGGCAAACTGTAACCTGCACTAAGAGGGAAGCGATGGACAAGGAAAAGAAGAAACGACCTTATTCTAAATCCGGAGAAGGATCGTCGTGCTCCAAGAAGCCATCCAAGCACCCCCAATGCTATTTTGGGGCCGAGAGCGCATTGATATGCAGCCAACAACAAAGAGCACAGTCTTGTGTTATTTGCGGCGGGTCACACAGAGTGACTTCATGTCCCGAGGGTGCCGGCAAATGCTACCAGTGCGGGCAATCGGGACACGTTAAGGCCAACTGCACCGATAGATCGAACGTGACCCAGTTTGTTGTTTCTGCTCCTTACACTCCACAATAGAACCCGAGAAGCACGCTTGTTGCGGCTTGTCATCACCTTCTCTGTCATCACCTTTTCTTCGCATGTTGGGAGCTGCATGTCATCACCTTCTCTGTTGCAATGTCAGATCGGCTTTCCTACTTACCCATGTAGCTATTTGTTATCGCTTGAAAGCTGCTCCAGTAACTATCCCTACTTACCTATGTAGTTATTCATTATCGCTCGTATTATGTCGTTGAATGATTGTTTAGTGTTGTTTCATTGCCGAAATCTTCGGAGTGCCAATGATTGGTCGATTCTTGTCGGATCTGCCTGGATGTGATCGAAGGTGATCGGAACTTTGTGCAGGGAGGCCTAGTTGGTTGAATGCAGTGCCGAGCATCATGGGGCTGTGGCCAAAGTGGTCGAGCCTTTACCCCTGGTTGCGCATTCGTAGTTTGTGATCAACTTTGTTGGACGAGCCATGGAGGCTGAATCGAGCCCTTTACCCTGGTTGTGCATTCGTAGTTCGTGATGATCAACTTTATTGGTTGAGCCACGGAGACTGAATCGTGCGGAGAATGGTCCGTTCAACGGCATAGTCGCGTTGTTGGTGTTTGATGTTGTTAAGGACGAGTTCTGGAAGTTTGTTGCTGTCCAGAAATGGTCGAACTTGTGTAATACGTTTACCGCTGGTTCCGACACCGAAATAGGTGTTTTTCTGAACCTGTTCGAGGCCAAGTTTGTGGCCAAGACCTCTGTTGTGAAACACGTTGCGTGCTGCTGTCCCAATACTGGAAATGGTGCGTTTTCGGGACAGTAAAGGGGCTGAAGTGAAGTTCAAAGCATCGGGTGAAATTTGGTGTTGATCCGTGTGAAGTTGGCAGGATCAACATTCCGAAAAGCACATAACTTGTCATCTTGCGACCAGCTTATGTCACAGCTAGTTGCGATGTGTTGTTAGGCATCATGAGCGGTTTGGATGCTGTAATTAACATGATGGCACGTGGTTGGGGTTGTGCACGACAAGCATGGTTGGTTCCGGCACCAAAATGGTGCATGAAACACTGTAATTGAGGCCTTGCGGCTGAGTCGGATTGTTGGGAAGTTACTGCCGTGCTTGTTGTTCGGCGGGGGTTCTTTATAAGCGAGTTACACGTGGATTTAACTCTTCGGGCTGAACATTATGCATGTGGCTGTCATGAGACTGGAAAGTGCAGTTTCAGGACCTTTTGGTGCCGAATTCGGTTTTCGCGATGTACTGTTTGTGTATTCGGATTCTGGGACTCATGGGCGAGTTTTGGAGTGTCCTTGCTGGTCAAAACTCACAGCTTGTGAGTGTGGGACAGCACAAAAAACGGTGCGATTCGGAGTCCATTACAGACTAGTTTGGTAGCCGTAGTCTTTGCTGCCAAGTACTTGACGTGTGGCTGTACCAATATTTAAGATGGAGTGTTTCGGGACAGCGAAGAGGCTGTGGTGATGTACCTTGTATCGGTATATGGTCGGTTGAATTATGAAAGTTGATTTACAGAACTGATGTTCCCATAGCTTTGTAGTGCACTGTGGTGCGGATTTATAATGTCGATTGATGTCATGTAGGGACTGTTTCTGACCGGTGTATGCCTTGGTTAGGTCGAGGTGACACCTAAAGGATCATGTTGTGGACTTTGGTTGAGTTGCGGACTCGTCTGTTTCGGTGCATAGGTGGGTGCTATGATTCGGACATTGGTATTGTTGTTTCTACTCGGGTTTTCTCTTTACCCGCACCCTTGACATATCATACCTTTGTTTTATATATTTTCAGTATCTCGTATATTGTTTTTGGACATTGCATGCTTGCTTCTCATGTTGGTACTCTATTGTTGAGTTACATCATGTCGTACTACCTTATACACTGCATATCTTTCTTTGATACATGAGAAGTAGAGCAAGGCAGTATACTATTCATTTTTGCATATACTTGTGATTATTAACTTTGCTTGGATCCGTTGATACTCCGTGGGAGTTTTCTCTCGGCTTCTTGGCGTCGCTTGGATCTCGGACAGGCATATAGCTTTGAGCATTTCACATGTGACTTTGCTCGCTGCGCATTTACGAACGCCATCACTTTGGTCGCACGACCGAAGAAGGTATTCTTTACTAGATCTGTATAATGTGGTATATGGCAGCACTAAAGCACTTGAGACCAAGATATGTATGATAACAGGCAACCCAAAATCTGCATGATGGCGGGTGAGCCCAAGGTCTGCATGAGACGAGGTCTGTATGACAGCAGGCATTGGATTGAGTACTTTGGGGCGAACTGGTAGTTTGTTGATTCATGGCACATTCCCTTGTGTAATACAGATAGCATATCGTTATTACAATAGCACAGTTTGCTCAGTTCGGTTTATTATTCCCTCGTTGGTACATCACATGCTATTCATTATGCGTCTATGGGCGAGCCCAAAATCTGTATGATAACGCGCACCTTAGTTGAGGCATTATTGAGATTCATGACCTTAGGGATGATTTGCTATAGTTACAGTTTAGTTTACCTTATATGCTATTCATATCTTGACTTGGTCTTGCTACAGTAGTGACATTGATCGGTTTATAGTTATTATTTAGTTTCATTCTATCTATTACTTTGTTATTGTTGTATTATTGTATCTATTTACCTATTTTGTTGGCCAGTAGGAGGGGCTTGATTCCGGCGACTCGTTGTACCTGCAGAAAATATTTTTGAGCGGTGAGGCACGGAATGCAATGTGAGGGTGTGTTAGATAGTTTCTGTCACAGTTGTGGACTATTGCAACTATGGACAAAAAAACTGTAATAATTGGATGATTTTACTTTCTCATGTGGTTTTAACTTTGGATTTCTTGTGGTATATTTGTGGTTTTGGTCTTGTTAGATAGCGATCGAATAATCGGTGTTTTCTTGTTGGATTTTCCTTCAGATTATCTTTTGGATTATGATTTTTTGGTAGTTGTGGAAATATTAAGATGTGTATAAATCTGCACTCGGTGTGGTATACTTTATTTGTTGTCATGATCAATTATTGTAGATGTTGTACCGCATTGCTTTGTATTTTGACATCGTACATTTATAGGGTACATTTTGTCCGTATGAATAGAGAAATTTCTGTTTGTGGGTTTGTCGCACCTTGGACATGCTCTTTTTAAAACTGTTTTCACTTATTCTTTGATTTTAAAATGAAAATGATTTCAAATATGCTTTCAAAAAGGGCATCGGTCATGACGTGTAGAGTAAGAAAATAAGACGATAATACTTTGTTTGTTTGTTTTTTTCATATATAATATAGCTTTCTGTATTTCGTAATAAATTGATTATGATATATTTTTTATGGCCCTACTAGAAAACATAAAAGCATAATTCCATATATTTTTACCCCAAGTTTATTTTACCTTTTAGGGTGAGATAAGCTCCAATATCAAACAGGTTGGTCCTTGTCATCAGTGATATAAATAGAGTTACGCGCACTAGTTGTCTCCAAACATTAAGTATCAAATTGGTCCTCAAACTTTTAATTTTGACATTGAAAATTTTAAATTTTTGGTAAGGTTTCAATTTACTCCCCACACTTTAAATTTTAGTCTTATATTTGAGTAAAAATTGTTGCTTGTGCATAATTCATATTTTTGTTCTTACTCCATAATTTATTATTTCTTTATTTATCTCAGACTTTCAATTTAGAGGTCCAATTTTTATATAGCAAAAGAATTAAGTAAATGAGCAACAGCGTTGAAATATCTTATGAAAAACAAAGTCAATAAATGTACGAAACATGACAATCTAATCGAATTGGGAGAAGCCATTGGCAAATTTGTCATGGTGCATGTGATTCACACAAAAGTTAAAAAGAATAAAGAAGAGATGAAACAAGGCTATATTTAAATTTTAATAGTTAAAATTGATCTTTAAAATAAAAAGATCATACATTATAATTTAGAATTTAAGCGGTACATAAATTTAAAATGAGACAAAAATACTTAATTATTTCCGTATCAAAAAGCCAAAATATTCTTCTTTGGAACACCTGATAACTCGTACCACTCTCCAAATGATCTGTTGTTGTCACAACTAGAAAAAATAAATCTGAACCATAAAATAGGAATAAATAAGCAACATCAAAAAAAATAAAAAATATAAAAGCACCTCTATTTATTGTGATGTAGGTTTGGAAGCCCGTATTCAAATCTTTATCCTTATTTTATTTCTTTCTTTTCTTTTTTTTCGTTTTTTCCTTGTTCTCTTGTGTGTACGTTAGAGGAGCTAGAGTTAATTTCATCTTCCTATATCTTTGTTTTGGAGACTTTTTATGGTGATTTCCCATTAACGTTTGTTTGGATTGTACTTTAATTGTTTCTCGCTAAAACCATATTGATGTAATCGAGCTCTATTTTGGAATTAAAATACATGTGGCTTCTATTTTGAAAGGTTCTTTTTTCTTTTCAGATCTTAAAGATGTTTTTCAAGCTAGTCTAAGGCTTCCTTAGGACATGTATGGTTCAACTATTTTAAACTATAGAATCAGAATAAAAGTCATTGATTTTGATAGTTGTCGTTTATATTATAGGAATCGGATTCTTATTTCCATTCTACTCTGGAATGAAAATGACCAAATTCATTTATGGCCCAATCCAGTTTTGAATTCTGGATTAGTCCATTCAAAGTAAATTATTCAGAATCCTTTTTCACCAATACCTACTTCCTATCGCTTCATCACTTTCCTCTTTTTTATTCAAAACGCTCTATCAAAAATTCTAAATTCTCATTATGATTTTCATTCAAATAATGAACAAAATATTTTCGGATGATTGATCATTTTATTTTTTATTCCAAAACAATTCAATTTCATTGCTTATTTCTATTTTAATCATGAACCAAACATGCTTTTAAAGTTTCTGATTGATTGGTTGTAATTGGAAGCTGTATTTGTAGATTCCAATACATGTTTTTTCTTTTGCAACTATGTTTAACTTTGGATTAGGTCAAAATATAGCGTCGAGCCTTTATTCGTAGGCCAAACTATAGCGTATAACACTATAAATACAATGAACCAAACAAATCTTTTAAGTTTGCTTGTAGTTGCAATGATACTGCTGTGAGCCGAATTCTCTAACTACTGACTCGGTTAAAGATCCTCCTTCAAAGAAAAACGTGCGAGGAGATGAAACGGCCGCGAATGATGATCCTCGAAATTTGCGCCCACCATAGGTCAAGCGATTCGGTTGATGAAGGATCGGATCAACCGAGTTCGATTCAACACAACAAATTCGGTTTGGCTAGATCAACCGATTGTACGGATTGTACAGGAATTTCTGATTCGGTTGAAGAGCCGAAAAGTTCATATATTGCTTAAAATCAGGAAATGTTTACAAAAGAGGGTACGCTATCATGACGTATGATCTCGAAGGAAAGTTTACTTTACAAACTACTCCTAGCAAAGACAGTAAATGCGAAAAAAGTAAAATAATTATAAGTAGACTATTCCTAAAAAAATGATAAATGGAGAAAGTAGAAGTATTGAAAATACAGTGATCTTCTCATTCATGGGAGAGAAAAACTCCTTTGCAGGCTTCGGAATTACTATTTATAGTAATGTCTTCTCAGCCCACATATATTATTGATCGGTTTTAATAGTAGGGGGGGAGGAGTGTTGTAGCCATGATCGCGTAAGTTACGCCCCACTTCTCAACCGTTCCCACCTAATTTTTTTTTGGCATCAACAGATACTATAATTTAAAATGCGCTGAAATAAACAACCAAAATTTTGGATTAGTACTGCAATTTAAATACTCGGAGAGTTTATTATGTAAAAGAGAAATGTGGGATATCTCACTTTTGAGTACCCTATTATTGTAGATGAATTGACATATATATACGGATAGGTTAAAATTTAGGGTTTAGAATAAAATGGTGATATATATAGGATTTAATAATAGTGCGTGGGTTCAGTAATTAATACTTAGAGTGTAATGATGATATATAAAGATTAATATTTAGAGTGTAATACCGACCGTCCCTAGAGCAAGTGGCAAAGGGTTTGGTGGTGGGTACCCAAGACCCAAGTTCGAATTCTAGTTGATTTACATTTCTAGCTAAGTTTATTTCTAAATGAAATAAACGAAGCGAATAGCGTGCTACCTATCTCAGAGTGTAATGATGGTATTGCCATATCATCAGTAGCATTGTAAGGAACACTTTAGGAGAACTATTGTAGAACCCCAATATGTAAAACTGTATGGAGACCATCTCCATTATACACCATTTCGAAATTGTCCCTTCAATTTTAATTTTATATTTTTTATTGAGACCTTTTTAGTTTTGATTTTTTAGTATTAAGTCACTTTAGTTAAGAAAAATTGGGGATGATATTAAATTTATTGGTGATTTTCATCAAATTTAGTTTCAACAAGTAAGAAGAACATCTATGGTTAATAAGTAATAAAGTTAAAAAATTAGAGGCCAATTTGCATAAAAAATTCATTGGTTTTGAGCTTTTGCAAAAATAAACTGTCTTTTTGAATTTTGTAGATTCGTACCGAATTTTCAAAAAACTGACCAAAATGCTCTTATTCCATATTCTCTCCCTCTCTCTCTCTCTTTTTCTCATTTTTTTTTTCTTTCTCTCCGAAGTGGGCGGCGGCGGAGGAGACGGAGGCGGAGGCGGCCCACCTCGCCTCTGTCCCGCGCGCCCTCGCCCTCGCCCACGCACCCTCATTTTTTTTGTTTTCTCTTTGACCCTCCTCCACCGCCTCCCCAGTTCTTTACAACAATAAAGAGGACAACATTACGTCATCTTCCTCTCCTTTTTTTTCTCATTCTTTTTTTTTTTTCTCTTCGACCCACCTCCACCTCCTCTGTAACCCTCCACGACGGTAATGAGAACAGCGCCGCATCTTCTTCCTTCGCCTTTGCAGGCACCGGTACAGATGCCGGCACCGGAGTAGGAGAACTCATAGCGAGTGCGGGTAAGATCGGAGCGGAGTAAAAAAGATATAGAAAAATAAAAAAATAAAGAATAAAATATAAAGAAAAGTATTTTTTTCTCTATAAGAAAAATGAAGAATTAGAGAGAAAAAAGGAAGATGATAAAGTTGCACTGTTTCAAGAGAATGTTACACTATTTTAGAGAAAATTTACACTCTTTAAGAGAAAAAATTATACTTTTTAGGACGAAAGTTGTATTTTTTTGACGAAAGTTGCACGAACGAAAGTTACACTCTTTGGAAAAAAATTATACTATTTCTCCTCTTCCTCCTCTTTTTTCTCATTCCTCTTCATTTTCATGTGATTTTCCTCCGCCAATCTCTTCTTCTCCCTCCACCTCTGTCGGCAAATCCTCTACCCTTGCCGAGGTCGCGCTGCCCAGCCCTCCTCGCCTCCAACCATGCTGAGGCCTCACCGCACCGTGCCGCCCTCCTTGCGCACGCCCCGCCCTCCTCGCCTTCAACCCAGTCGAGGCCTCACCGCAACCCTCTTTTTTTTTCTTTCCAACCTTTCTCTACCGCCGGAGAGGAAAAAAAAACAAAGGGTCGGAGATAGATGGGTGGAGGATGTACCGACGGAGGTGGAGGGTAAAAAAAAGATGGGCGGAGAAGAAACACATGAACACGAAGAGGAAGGAGAAGAAAGAGGAGAAAGAAGAGAAGCAGTGTAATTTTTGCCTAAAGAGTGCAACTTTCGTTCAAAAAAGTATAATTTTTTTCTTAAAGAGTATAAGTTTTCTCTAAAATAATGCAACGTTTTTCTGAAACAGTGCAACGTTTTTTTGAAAAAGTGCAACTTCATTATTGTCACACTCCAATAATCCCACATTGGATAGGAATGGGGATGTGCTTAGGTATATAAGAGATTTAGACACTAGTAATAATAACTGGGCTTAAGCATTTTGCGCCGGTGTTTGGGCCCAACGAGTTATTGTTGTTAGTGAGCTGGGTCGTTACATTCGATATCAGAGCCAATCACCAGCCGAAAATATGTGACGAGTTTCGGCAGAATCAGGGTCTGAAAGAAGACAAGGTGATAGGCTTGCTAAAATCTGTATGACAAGGTGATCGGCTATGCCAGGGTCTAGATGACAAGACTAGCAAGACGAGTCTCACATCGCCTGGTGATCTTGGGCTGTGTGTGTGATTGGACTGACGAGGACGTCAGAATAATCCCACATTGGATAAGAATAAGGATGTGATTGGGTATATAAAAGACTTAGACACTAGTAATAATAACTGAGCTTAAGCATTTTGTGCTCGTATTTAGGCCCAACGAGTTGTTGTTGCTAGTGGGCTGGATCGTTACAATCATATTCTTCTTTTCTCTCTGATTCTTCATTTTTCTTATAGAAAATTTTTTTTTTCTATGTTTTATTCTTTATTCTTTTTACTTTTTTACATCTTCTTTCCTCGGCTCCGCTCTCACCCGTACTCGCTCCAAGTTCTCTTTCTCCAGGGCCGGCGTAAGTGCCGGCGCCAATGAAGGCAAAGGAAAAGGATGCTGCACTGTCCTCGTTACCGTTGTTGAGGGTCGCAGAGGCGATGGAGGTGGGTCAAAGAGAAAAAAAAAAAAAAAAGATGAGAGAAGGGTCGGAGGCGTTGCCTTCTTTATTGTTGTAAAGGATGTGGCGTTGCCCTCTTTATTGTTGTAAAGAACCGAGGAGGCAGTGGAGGAGGGTCGGAGAGGGAAAAAAAAAAGAGTCGCAGTGCGGCCTCGGGAGGGTCGGAGGCGAGGAGAGTGGGGCATACGCGAGGAAAGAAGGGCGGTAGGGTTGGAGGCGAGGAGGGCGGCATGGCGCAACCTCGCCGAGAGTGGAGGATCTACCGACAGAGGTGGAAGGCGAAGAAGAGATGGGAGGAGAAGAAACACACGAAAATGAAGAGAAAGGAGAAAAAAGAGAAAGAAGAGGAGAAATAGTATAATTTTTTTCCAAAGAGTGTAACTTTCGTTCAAATAGTACAACTTTTGTCAAAAAATATAATTTTTTCTCTTAAAGAGTGTAAGTTTCTCTAAAATAGTGTAACATTTTTTTGAAATAGTACAACATTCCCTTAAAATAATGCAACTTCATCATTTTCTTCTTTTCTCTCTAATTCTTTTTTTTTTTGTAGAAAAAAGTAATTTTCTTTATATTTTATTATTTATTCTTTTTATTTTTTTATTTTCTGCATCTCTTTTTCTCAGCTCCACTCTCATCCGCACTAGCTCCGAGTTCTCCTTCTTCGACGCCAGCGTCGGTGCCGGTGCCAGCGAGGGCGGAGGAAAAGGATGTCGCGCTATTCTCGTTACCGTCGTGGAAGGTCGCGGAGGTGGTGAACGTGGGTAAAAGAGAAAAAAAAAAGAGAACAAAAGAAAAAAAAACAAAAAAAAGAGGAAGAGAACGTGATGTTGCCCTCTTTACTGTTGTAAAGAACCGAAGAGGCGGCGGAGGACGGTCAGAGAGAAAAAAAAAAAAAGAAGAAAGAAGGTCACAGCACAGCCTCGGTGGAGTTGGAAGCAAGAAAGGCGAGGAGGGGGTGCACAGGCGAAGGCGAGGACGCGCGAGACAAAGGCGAGGTGGGCCGTCTCTGCCTTTGCTGCTCTTTTCATAGAAAAAGAAAAAAGAACGAGAGGAAAAAATAAAAAAAAAAAGAGAAATAGAAAAGGGAATAAGAGTAGTTTGGTCAGTTTTCTGAAAATTCGGTCCGAATCTACAAAATTCAAAAAGACGGCTTATTTTTGCAAAAGCTCAAAACCAATAAATTTTTTATGCAAATTGGCCAAAATTAAATAAATAAAGTTAGAAAATTAAATAAAAAAAGTAAAAGCTTAGTGGTTTTGAATAGGAAAAGTAGAAAAGAGAAGTTGAGCATCGTAAAATTCAAAAATGTATTATATATTTTTTTTCTCTATAATTTTTTTTGGAAAAACTTTAAATACCACCTATGTTGTTTCGCACTTTTGTACGTTAGTACCGTGTGGTTTAAAGTGTATCAATTTAGTGCCATGTGGTTTAGCACTTTCTCACTTTAGTACCCTGTGGTTTAAAGTGCATCAATTTAATATCCTGTGGTTTCATTTTTCTATTTTCGTCGGCTCCTCTGATAATATTTCGTTAAATTATATACAAAAAAATTTCAGATACTCTATCTAGGTTTATCGAATATTCACTTTAGTACCCTTTAGTTTTAATTTTATCATTGATTTTTTTTTCTCTGTTAATATTTTATTAAATTATATACAAAAAACTTCATATACCTTACCTAAATTTATCAAATATTCACTTTAGTACCCTTTATTTTAACTTTGTCACTGATTTAACAAAAAAAATTGGTGGAATGGATAATAAAAAGAGAAAAATGAAATTACAGGATACTAACTTGATACACTTTAAACCACAGGGTACTAAAGTGAGAAAATGTGAAACCATAGGGGCTAACTTGATACATTTTAAACTATAAGGTACTAAAGTGAGAAAGTGTGAAACCACAAGGGAGGTATTTGAATTTTTTTTTTTTTTTGACAAATCTAAAATTATATAGAGAAATGACAAGTCTAAAATAAAATTAAAAAAATGGTAAACCTGCTGCCTCTCATCCAAATGTCAACCAGGATTTACTCAGAAACCGACTGATTTTGAAAATCTGTAACCAAAATCGAATCCAAAAAAGATCCAAACCGAACTTGAAAATCCGAACTCTAAAGCAATTATTTTTTATTACCAAATTTCAAAGCATATCATAAATCTTAATTAAATTTCAAATTTAATTTTTTATATATGTTATATAAGTTAAAATGGGTTTCGATTTAGTTCGCTTTAAACTGGGATTCTGATTCGGCTCGGGTTTACATAAAAATCATATCTAAATCAGAATTTATCATATTGTTGTGTTTTTCTATATTCATAATCGAAATCATATTCATTTAGCATCAGTTAAACCCGATCCATTCGGATTTGGGTTCCGTAAAATCTGGAATATCCATATCTATCGACATCCCTGCACCAACAAAACACACTCCATGGTAGTGGTGGCAATCCAGCTCGATGTTCGTGTTCAGCTCAAAATAAGCTCGAGATCGAATCGCTCGATTAGTAAACGAGCCGAACACGAGCTAAATTTTTTAGCTCGATTAATAAACGAGCCAAACACGAGCTATGGTCAGCACGCTCGTGTTTGACTCGATAACAGCTTGAATATATATATTTTCTATTTATATATATACATAAATGGAGTCCAGCTATGGTACTTGTAAAACCACCAACCACTTGATGCTTGTAAATCTGTTATTGTTAGATCAACCCCTTTGATCATTTCCACCTATTAAATCATACTATTCAACAAACCACCCACTCAACCCTAGAGGACCCACATCATCTTAAGCGCACATCTCTTAATCCAATAGCCATAAATTTACAAGCACCAATAACTTAGTACTTTTAAAAGTATAGGAGCTCAATTCTAAATAAATGATTATATATTATATAATATAAATTTTTATTATTTAATGTTTAATCCAACTTAAATATAAAGCCCAAAACAATTATAAAAATATCCATTTATATGTAAAATTTTAACTATTAGATCAAAATCTAATAGATAAAATTTTATAGATTTATTTCCTATACATATCCTTCCTAATTTTTTTAATTTATTGTTCGTAAGTTAGTTCGTATTCCGAGCTGAATTTTTTAATTTAATACTTTTAACGAATAAATTTTGTATTGGGGTCGTTCATAAAAAGGCTTTTTTTGCAAATAGTCCCATGATAAATTTTTTTAAAAAAAATTGGCCCTGTCAAAAATTTACTTGCAGAAATGGCCCTGCCCCTGCCACGCAAGCGCCACGTCAGCGCCACGTGGGCGAGACAAGAGTTTAAGTTGAACACGGTGAATCATTCACCGTGTTCAAACACGGTGAATGGTTCACCGTGTCCAAAACAAATATCATCCCCACTTAGCCAAAAAATGGCTAAGTCGAGTTAGTTGTATTAGACACGGTTAACCATTCATCGTGTCCAATACTAATACAGTCTTAGTCAAAAAATGGCTAAGTCCTAGGTAGTTGTATTGAACACGGTGAATGATTCACCGTGTCTAATACAACTAACTCGATTTAGCCATTTTTTGGCTAAGTGGGGATATTTATATTGGACACGGTGAACCATTCACCGTGTTTGAATACGGTGAATGACTCACCGTGTTCAACTTAAACACCTGATCCCAGCCCCGCCGGCGTGGTGCTGACGTGGCGCTTGCGTGGCAGGAATAGGACCATTTTTGTAAATAAATTTTTAACAGGATTAGTTTTAAAATAAAATTTTGTCAGAGAGCTATTTGCGAAAAAAAGTCTTTCGAGTGGAACACGAGCGGATCCAGTTCACACTCCTACTCCATGTCATCGACAAAATGCACGCCATGACATCAGCAAAACGAAAATGAAAACATTGAAACGCAGCCGAGGACTCCGCCGCCCCTCCCTCATGGATGTCGGAGTCATGAGGAGTCATGCAACTGCAAATTTCCTAAAATTCCGTACATACTCCCAGTCATAATTTCCTTCTTTTCATTCGACGCATCCCCACCATTTTTGTTTTTCTTTTTTTTGTTTTTTTCAAACCTCTGACACTTGCACCAGAACCCAGTCAAAGCCGTTGTCTCCTTTTCCAATCCAAACCGCCCCATCGTTTTCATCCCGTTTTTTGACCGTTTGAAATGTGTTATATATATGTAAAGTGCAATAAAAAAATAATTCATCTATTTTTTTTGTTAATAATAACATTTTGTTTCTATGACACTAGTTTTATTTAGATGTAATCTGAAATCCTATGGACTGCATCGTGTTTGAATCAGATCACAACTGATACTATACATCGTGTTTGATTTAATACAGTAATAAAATACCAGATTATTAAATTCAATAATTCTGACAACAAAGTGTAGTCTATTTTATAATTGTCCTTAGTTATATTTGGCCTTTTTTTTCTTTTTACTATTCACTAATAATAATGTTTTTACTAAATTTTATTTTTAAATAATTTCAAATTTGAATTTTAATTTAAATATAAAATTTAAAATCTAAACAAAAATAAAATATTTAATAATTTAATATAAAAGATAAATGTGAATTTTAAACTTTTAAAATTTAAAATATAAATTTAAAAGATTAAATTTTAAATTTTAAATCTAAATTAAAAATTTAGAACTTAAAATATAAATTTAAAATTTAAAATTTAAATTTAAAATTTAAAAATTTAAAATTAAAATTTGAGAATTCAAAATTTTAAATTCAAAACTGACGTATTGAAAGATTTTGAGAGGGGGGGAGGTTGGAGCAATAAAATTGTCATTTTATATAACATAAAAGATAACCGATAACACGAGATACCCATCCCCCGCTTGATAATATTGTCAGAGTAATCGTGTATCATTTGTAATTCTACATTATTGACCAGATTACAGACCGAATGAATCAAACACAATAATTCTGGCATAATTTTCTATAGTACTAACAGATAACCTGAACCAAATACGCCCTTAGGTAAAAATATAGGATTAATTACATATGTACCAATGCAAAGCGGTACAATTACATATTTATCCCTATATTTTAGTTATCACATATTTTCCCGCAAAATAACATAATTTGCAAATCCACTCCTCTCCATTAGTTAACTGGTTAAACCTAACTTTTTTTTTTATACAAAACAACAATTCTACCCTTAAATAAATATTTTTTTTAACCATATTTAAAATTATTTATCAATTCTACTTTTTTTCATTCTAATTTTTATGTCATTCTATGTTAACTATAAATTATAAATCCTAAAAATATTTTACTTTTTTTTTATTTTTACAAGAGCACAATGATCTGAAGTTAACAAATAGTAGTTAATCTGCAGAAATAAATTTGCATATTTTAAAATTTTGAAAAACATATTTGATAATTAAAATTTATAGGAATAAATCAGTGATTTTGGAGCTCTGCCTCAAAAATAGTGGATCAGAACAGAGGCCAACAAGCAAACTAAAAGAAAAAAAAAATATCAAAATGAAAAAGAAGTTATTATTAGATAAATTGGTTGCACGCGACATCAACGAAACACACTCCATAACATCAATTAAAAAGAAGTTATTATAAGGTTCATGCCCTTTCTCTAGCGAATATATTTACTAACTGATCGTAACGCAAATGTGTAAAAATTTGATAGTTCGCATCCGAAATTTTAAATTTCAAATTCTAATTAATTTATATTTTCAATTAAATTAATTTATTTTAAAAAATAAACGAAACAGATCGCATACAACTTCTCCTTCAGGGATGTCCCAGTTATGCGCTACAAATGTTTTAAATTCTGCACATACTTCCGGTCATAATTCCCTTCCCCACCATCAATATTTCTTTTTTCTTATTTTTTTCCTTCAAAAACTTTGACAACTTGCACCTAAACCCAGTCAAAGTGGAAATTATTCTGTGCACCTGGTCTGCAACATCAGCCGTCGGCGGCGAAGATCTCTGCCCTTCGTGGTTGCTCCCTTTCGAATCCAAACCGCACAATTGATTTCGTATCTTGCATATCTTAGACTCAGTTGAAACGATATGCAAAATATGTTATATTTATGCAATAAGAAAGTATAATGAAATAAAAAAAGAAAAAAATTATTTGTATCTTAATGATGACAATATATTATGGAGATGATACTTATTCTATTAAAATATAATTTTTACGCTTGTATACCACATAAAAGATAATAAAATCTAGAAATATAATTTTCAAATGAGCAACCAAACAATAAAGTTATATTTGTATCGTTATTAATTATACATCACCAAATGGAATAGGTGGTGGCCTAAGAACTATATCTTCAACTACACACTATGTTTAGCTACTATATTGTATTTATAAACTACATCAAACTTAACAGCTCTAAAGCAATATATATATATATATATATATAAAGAGAGAGAGAGAGTTGAGCTTCCGTGTTTTTAAAAGTATAATAGCATTTGTGCTTGTAATTTTTTAACCATTCACCAGTCTCCTCATGGACCGGTAGACCAAGTCCAGGCAAAAATTTCTCCAGTCAAAAGCGACCAGTCTCCTCATGGACGGCCATATATTTACTCTTTCCAATTCCCCACTTTTGCATTCAATCTCCTTTGACATATACACATCCATACGCTCCCAAATTAGATTTGATTTTTCCCAACAAATCTCAACCTACTACTACATTCCAAGTCCAACGTTCTTAAGTACAACATTTTTCCCCGCTTCGTACCTACATTTTCCATTCTCCCTCCTCTCGCAGCAACCGCGACGCTTCCGTAGCCAACCACGTGTTTCCTTTCTGATGTGTAATGTGTAATAATAATCCTCTTACTTCCTAAGTCAAACTTATTGTTTATATATATAAATATATATTTTTCCCCTCTCTCCACAATTATATACATTCTCCTATATAAATAAGTTAACCTACCTACCTGATCAAGCACCAAAACATAATCCAACACTAATCATCCCATCTTAAGCCATGGCTACAAAATCGCACGTCCCAGCTCTTCTCTGTCTCCTGGTGGTTGCGAGCCTCGTATTTTCGTGCGCGAAAGCGAGGCCGCTGAATCCGTTACGAGAGGACGGAGATGTCGGGGCGATCGTCATCGGCAATGTGCTGAACAGTTTACGGCTCCTCGGAGCATCGAAGAGCGCCGGCCCCAGCATGGGAGGTCCGGGGCACGGGTTCGCGACCGTCGACACTCTCGGTAGCGTCAAGGATTCTGGTCCAAGCCCTGGAGCCGGGCATTAAAAGATGATCAACACTTTACATATATATATATATATATATATGTATGTATGAAATTATACGTTGGTACTTACTACTGTTAAATTCAATTCTTTGGTTTTTTTATTTTTACTTTTTTTTTCTGTGATATATGTTTACTACTAGAATAATTAGCTTCTAGTAAGAGGACATGAAATAAAAGTAATTAGTGGAAGTGCCTGTTATATATAAATTACTTAACGAGTAATTAATTGTTGTTTTGTTTCAATGATACTACTGCACATCTGTAAAGTGTGAAACTAAAATCGAGCCCAGCGCGGTCCAATCTCAACTAGAAGTTCATTTCGAATCCGAATTTTTGATTAAGCTTGATCATGCTTTAATTAGCTCATCTGCTCAATTAATGTGCTTCAAGATAATGCTTGCACTGCTGCAAAAGCCTGTGTATTAACATCAGAAAAACTTTTCGAAATTCCAAATAAAACATTTTTTTAGCAGAATAGCCAACGGCCCATATTTTTTTCGGGCCGAACCGAGCCATACGGTGACCCGGCACAGCACGATCCAAATCAATGCTAGGCCCGGCACAGCCCCTTGTACTAATAACAAATCTGGGCGGGGCCAGGCCTTGCATGCCAAACCGCGAGCTCGACCAATTCTTTTTTTATTTTTTTTTATAAATTTTTTAGTGTTTCCTAACTTTTTAATAATAATTTTATAAAATATATTTTTAATCAATAAATAAAATTTTGATCACTTTTCAAGAAATTTGTTCAAAATTAAGATAATTCAAATTATATTATGAAAATATATATATATGGGCCACGCGTCAGCAGATCTCAACTTTAGCACGGCCGACACTCAGGCTCTACTAGGGCTAGCTAGGTATGGGCCGTATGGCCCGCAACCCGGTTAGATCGGACCAATTGGTGCCTTTTGTTTAATTTCTACTCCCAATAATCTTATCACTCACTCTCTCTCTCTCTCTCTCTCTCTCTCTCTCTCTCTCTCTCTCTCTCTATATATATATATATATAAAGTGATAAAGCTATAAATTGAGTTCTCAATTGCATAGAATTAACCAAACAAATTATTTACATTTGTAGCTAGCATTTTCTATTGCACCCAACCAAAAAAAATACAGAATAATTATTGTACTTTTAATTATATACATCTCCAACTATAATTCATTTACAATTATATCAAACCAAATGGTCCCTTAACATAGCAAAAGCCAACTTCAAAATCTAAAAATTAATTTCAGAAAAATCATGATCACTTTTTGATCGCTAGGTAAATGATATTGAAAAATTATAAAATTTAGTTTTATATGATTCCAATAATACAGATCATGTCTAATAAAGCAGGACATCGATTCGAATTAATGTTTCATCACTAAAAATGATTTGGGAGCACAAATGACTCCATGCTTCCAAGTTAATTTAGTAGATGGATGTAAGGATATTGAAGTAAGTTTATATAATGAAAATTTATTAGAAATAAGTATTTTCTTGTATGATTAGGAGTTTCAATTTTGTCCCTTGAAAGGAGCTTTCTTTTTTCTTTTTTTTTCTTTTTTGGTTTTTGAGGAAAAGTTAGTACGCTATCTGCTTTATTCATTGAAATGATGAACTAAGCTACGGGGGTGAGGCATCACTGAGCTTTTCACTTTCTTATTTTTGTTCATTGTGGATGGACTAGGGAGAATGACAAAGCAAGTAGCAAGGAACAACTTAATTAATTCGACGATTAGGCCGAATGGAGGGTAGCAAAATGTTCTTGGTACAATACTTAGTTGATACAATTTTTCTTAATTATATGAAACTAAGAAAACATTTCATGACAAAACTCCGCTTAATTTGGGACATCTTTGAGTAGGCGTCAAGACCAAAACTAACAAAATAGAAATCTGAAATCGTTTATATGAGAAGCAAGACTAGAAAGGAAGAGAAGCTAACATGCATACTACCGTATAAAATTGGTTGAAATTTTTTGTCACAACCAAACAAAACTGAATCAGGAACACCTATCTCAATGTGGTGTAATTTTTCCTTTTTTTTGCATTAAATTTCCTTCCGTATATTGAATTAATATAATAGAAAAAAAAATTTCAAAAAAAAAAAGGCCAATTTGCATAAAAAAATCCATTAGTGTTGCGCTTTTGCAAGAGTGGGCCACCTTTTTCGATTTTGCAAATTTGGGCCAGATTTTTAGTAACTGACCAAAATACCTTTATACCTTTTTCTCTCTCCTTTTTTTTTTTTCTCATTCTTTTTTTCTTTCTCTTCCTAAATAGCGGCGGAGGCGGAGGAGGCGGCTTGTCCGGAAACGGCCCCCATTGTCTCTGCACTTCACGCAATCACCCTCACCCTCGCCCATGCACCCCTCGCCCTACTCGCCTCCGACCCTGCTGAAGCCACGCTGCGAGCCTCTTTTTTTTTTTCTCTCCGACCCTCCTCCATCGCCTCTGCGGCCCTCTGCGACGATAACGAGGACGGTAACGCGTCCTCTTCCTCCGTCTTCGCCCTCCACCTCCATTGTAGCGGATTTTGCACCCACCAAATCCACTTCTGGGAACTCGCGTTCCCACCACCGTCGTCGACGATAAAGAGAAAGTACTTCTTTGCGTCGAAAAGCTCGCCGGCGAGGGAGAGGGCACGCGGCCCACCCGCTTACCCAAAAGGGCGGCAACAAGCGCGGCCTCGACGGTGTCGGAGGCAAAAAGGGTGAGGAATGCACGGGAGCATCTCTGGATTAACGCTTTTGTTTGTTTAAAACAAAAAAAAAAACCTAAAAGGCCAAAAACTAGAGAATAATAAAAAAAACCAGAGAAGAAGAAAGAAGAAGATGAATTTGCACTGTTAAGATTAAGTTGCACTGTTTTAAAAGAACGTTACATTATTATGGACGTAAGTTGCAGTATTTTAAATATAAACTGCTCTTTAAGATGAAAATTACACTCTTTGAACGAAAGTTGCACTCTTTAAGAGATATTTTCACTGTTTCTCCTCTTATTGCACTCTTTAAGAGTAGATATTTATACTATTTATTCTCTTGTTGCACTATTTCTCCTTTGATGTGTTGATATGTCAACTGCACCCTTTAACAGGAGAAATAGTGTAACAAGAGGAGAAATAGTACAACAAGAGAAGAAATAGTGCAAATATTTTCTCTTAAAGAGTGAACAAGAGGTGAAACAGTGTAAATATCTCTCAACGAGTGCAAGTTTAAAGAGTGTAACTTTCATCTTAAAGGGAGCAGTTTATATTTAAAAGAGTGCAACTTATGTCCATAATGGTGCAACGTTCTTTTAAAACCGTGCATTCTTCGCCCTTCTTGCCTCCAACACCATCGAGGCCGTGCTCGTTGCCGCTCTCTAGGGTAAGCGGGTTGGCCGCTTGCCCTCTCGCTCGCCAGCGAGTTTCTCAGCGTTGAGAAGTGCTTTCTCTTTATCGTCGACGACGGTGGTGGGAACGTGAGTTCCCAGAAGTGGGTTTAGTGGGTGCAAAATCCGCTACAGTGGGGTGGATGGCGAAGGCGGAGGAAGATGACGCGTTACCATCCTCGTTATCGTCACGCAGGACCGCAGCAGCGGTGGAGGAGGGTCGAAAAGAAAAAAAAAAAAAGAAAAAAAAAAGAGGGTCGCACCGCGGCTTCGGCAGGGTCGGAGGCGAGTAGGGCAAGGGATGCGCGGGCGAGGGTGGGGATGAAGGTGTGAGGTGCAGAGACGATGGGGGTCGTTTCCGCCTTCGCCTCCGTCGCCTTCTTCGACGAGAAAAGAAAAAACGCGAGAAAAAAAAAAGAAAGAGAAAACGGTATAAGGGTATTTTGGTCAGTTTACTAAAAATCTGACCCGAATCTGCAAAATCGAAAAAGATGGCCCACTTTTGCAAAAGCGCAAAACTAGTAGATTTTTTATGCAAATTGACCAAAAAAAAAACTAAAGCCTGATAGAACTTTAACTCAGAACCTTCTATTTTTGTATCATGCGAAATAATTTTTTATATTTCTAAAAATTCAAGCTAATAATGAATAACATTCAAAATACTATATTCAACGAGGCCCTTTATTTTCTTGGAATAGACCATAAGCCCAGGATTACGAGTTATCTCACACAGCTATTTCATATATCATTCTCTTATTCTAAGTCAATTATTGTGCCAAGAGGTATGGAGGAGAGTCCAATTATAGGCAATATGGTAATTGTACTTTGAAATGATGTTTACAAAAAAGTTATACTTTATGCAATATGAAGATTTGTGATTGAATATGGTAATTTGTATATAGCAAAGTGTTTTTACAAACCATATAATAGTATTTTTTTAAAAAAATAATAGATTCTTACAGTAAAATAAAAATAAAACCATATAATAGTTTTTTTTTTAGAAAAAGGTTAGCACGCTACCTGCTTCATTCATTCGGACAATAAATTTAGCTACATAGAGTAAGGTAGCAGGGGCCTCAAGAGAAGATAAAATCAAAAGAAAAAATGTCTAAAAAAAGGTACCAGGAGAGTAATAAAAAAGTTTTTTTAAAAAAAACAAACAATTGCAGTGTCAAATCGAATACCCAAAATATGGAGATATCACCCAGCTCGACGGCACTTAGTCCATTCCGTTGCCAGTTTTCACGTTAGGTAGTGGCAATAGTGTCAGTAGATAGGTTTCTAAATAACATTATTTCTTTCTCGCCAGATCATCCACCATGTAGCCGCCACCAGTGTCTTCGCGGCATCACCCCCTCTCTGCAACCTCTCCCAGACTGTAATGACGTCCTCAATCAAGGGAAAAGAAAGAAACTCTTTGAGGTTCGAGATAAATAGAAATTTACTAACAACACATCCCACAAGCAGGTGATCTACTATCTCCGAAACTGTACCACACAATGCACACCAGGGGTTCCCTGACCATCCCCTTTTAAGAAGATTGTCCACAGTAGCTAGTCTCTTTTTTAGGGCTAACCAGAGAAAAATTTTAACTTAAGCTGGAATTTTGAGTCTCCAAATAGCGGGCGTCACAGTATTGCCGACACCCCCACTCCTCATTAACGAATATACGGATTTGTCCATAAACCTATCTCCTGAATTCCATCGCCAGCGAATAACATCTGGTTGATTTTGAACCTGCAGATTGTTAAGGGTGTGTTTTAGAGCCTAATACTCTGTTCACTGCAATCTAAGTTTCTTCTCACTCCTCACAAAATCTTTCTCCACCTCCATCCAGAAGTAGAGAAACAGTCACTGACTCGAACCTCTGTGAGGTTGGCATTAGCATAAATGTCCAGAAAGTACGACTTCAGGGAGGCATCTCCACACCATCTATCAGACCAAAAGTCCATGAGTATTCCATCTCCCAAACCGTAGCTCACACCACTCTTGAAAATTTCCTTCAACTCTATCATGTTTTCCACCATTGTGATGCTGGTCAAAAAGACCTTCCTTCACACAACGGTCGCCGCCTATTGTAATATAAACTTCTGATCAAGTTATTCCATTGTAATCCCCGCTCAATGAAAAAATGCCACTACCATTTAGTTAAGAGGGCATCATTCATGGTAGCCAAATCTTTAACACCTAAGCCTCATTCTTTCTTACTCGTACACACCTTTTTCCAGGCGACCATATAGACACCTCCAGAGTGGCTCGCCCATCCTTTCCAAAAGAAGTCCCTTTGTAGCGCCTCCATAAGTTTTAAAACCCATTTCGGTGATTTGAAAATAGAGAAAAAATGTATCGGCAGGTTAGAGAGCACTGAGTTGACTAGTGTTAATCTACCACCCCTAGAAAGGAGTTTAGCCTGTCATCCATCAATCCTCCGTTGAAAGTTATTATTAACACCTGCCCAATCTTCTTTTCTAAGCGCCCTGGAAGACAGTGGCAGACCCAACTACTTAGTAGGGAATTTTCCTACATTGCACTGCAAGATACCAGCGAGTCTAATATCTCTTCCGGTCTTACACCCCATATAAAATAACTCTGATTTCTCTTTATTAATCCTAATTCCAGAAGCCCACTCAAATAGGTCCCATACGATCTTAAGATTAGTCATGTATCTTTTTCTCGCCTTCAAAAAGAAAAAAGTATTATCCGCATATTGTATCAGAGTTACAGTGCTATCTCTCGTTGGTCCAATCCCTTTGAAAAGCTTAGACTCCTCTACTTTTTCGGTCATCCTGGCAAGACACTCGACTACAATAAGAAAAAGGTAGGGGGATAGGGGGTCAGTTTGTCGAACGCCTCTCTTAGTTTTGATCCAATTTGTAGCTGTTTCATTAACCAGAACTGCCACTTTAGAGTTACAAATACACTCACTGATCCATCGGCACCATTTATTATTAAAGCCCAACCACTCTAAAACCTTTCTGAGAAATGACCAGCTAACTTTATCATAAGTCTTCTCAAAATCCATTTTTACCCCAACTCCCTCCTAGCCTCCTTATGGCCCCAAGCCACTAGCTCGTTGGCAGTTACATAAGCAGCGGCCAGCAGTCTTCCTTTTAAAAATGCTGATTGTGAGGTAGATATAAGATCCTGCATGACCCCTTCAAGCCTATTTGCTAAAAACTTAGAGATAATTTTCTGAATCCCATTTAGTAAACAAATGGGCCTAAAATCATTGGCCCTCACCACACCTTCTTTTTCGGGATAAGACATATGTAAGTATAGTCAATAGCACGGGTAGTAAGTCTCCCCTCATAGAGTTCGTGGAAAATCAACCAGATATCGTTCTTGACAACGTCCCAAAAGGTTTGGTAGAAGCTTATAGGAAAACCATCCAGTCCCGGTGCTTTGTCCCTACCTAACTGGAACACTGCTTTCTTGATCTCATCTATATCAAAAGGGATAGTTAGAAGATCCAGGTTGGTGACCCGTCGAGCATGGAAAAGTACGCTCCAATCTCCTACAGAGTTGGGTACTTGAGATTCCGGGGTGAAGAGATCTTTAAATTTGCTCCAGAAGTAGTGGCTTTTCTCTTCCTCCTTAAAAATTCTTTTTCCATTATCTATGATCACGCCTATTTCATTCGAACGTCTTCTATTATTAGCAAAAGCATGAAAGAACTTAGTATTGTCATCTCCTTTTTGTAACCATTGCTGTTTAGCACGAGTTTTCCATAGACATTCTTCATCTTTAAGGACTTTAGAGAGACAGGCCTTGAGGGTCTCCTTTCTCTCTCTAAGCTCCGTTGTTAGACAGGTAATTTTCTCTATTTTTTCAATTTTTTGGACTTCCTGCGTAAGTTCAGTCTTGGTTTTTAAAATACTATAAAAGTGTGAGGCACATCATCTCTTTATCTGCTTCCGACAGTGTTTGAGTTTTGCATTGAAAGAGAGAACTGCTGAACCATCTCGTTGTGTTTCCCTTCACCAAACGAGAATATTCTTAACGAAGTCTTCATTGTGTATCCAAACTTTTTCCAACCTAAATAGCTTGCGCTTGACTTTGCATCCAGTTGAGAGCAGGATAGGGCAGTGGTCAGAAATAATTCTAGGAACCGCCTCCACCTCGGAGAGGGGAAAT
The DNA here is from genome assembly GCF_001540865.1 of Ananas comosus. Classification (NCBI taxonomy): domain Eukaryota; kingdom Viridiplantae; phylum Streptophyta; class Magnoliopsida; order Poales; family Bromeliaceae; genus Ananas; species Ananas comosus. Next base: position 50,972 of record NW_017893324.1, on the reverse strand, counting down.
TGCTGATCCCATTCGGTAGAGATGAGGAAACGATCTAATTGTGCTAGAGTAGGGCAGCTTTGCATACTAGACCAAGTGAATGCTTGATTCTTCATTGGCTGATCCAAAACCTCAAGATATCGAATTAGATCAATGAACATGTTCGTCGCCTTCAAACTCCAGTCCTCCTGACTTCTAGTGAAATTGAAATCCCCACAGATTACCCAACGCCCTCTACAGACATCTTTAAGGTGGGCCAATTCGGAACAAAAAGCCTCCTTACCCTCCCAAGTAGGAGGGCCATACACATTGGTGATGTAATTAAAAGTAAATTCCAGTGTGAGAATGTGCAAGTCGGAGGGTAATAGAAAATTGTTTCAATAAAACTTCACTCCAGGAAAAAAAATCGAGAGCTCCAACATGTAAAAAGGCCGCCAGATGCTCCACTAGCTTCAATAAACTGGTATTTGTCATAAAACGACCCACAAAAGCTACACAAAAAGGAAAGTGAAAATCAGCTAATTTTAGTTTCCTGTAAGCAAACTACCGCTTTCTTAAGCCTAGACACCACACATTTCACCGCTCGTCTTATACCGGGGTCACCTAATCCCCTAACATTCCAACTACAAATGTTAAACATAACAAAACGAAACAGCAATCTAACTGCAAGTGATAGAGAGTGCCAATCTCTCACGCTTGGCCCCAGAGAAAGGCCTCAAATGCCTGTGCATCTAAATTGATTAGAATGACACCACACTTTTTACTCTTCTTCGTGATCCTCTTTCTCACGTTTTTGCGAAAGCACTCCACTCCGCCGATCCCATTGCCTTCTCGAAGTAGCATCTTCCTGGTTATGGCTTTATAGGCCTCCGAGCCTTTGTGTGCGTTAGCTAATCATGCACTTGATCGTCTAGGTGTCCGGCCACCAGTAGCAGAAATAGAATGCGACAATAGTACATGGTCCCCGAATTTCGAACCCTCATGCCACAAAGTATGATCATCCTGATGGTTCACTAATGTGAGCACGAATTTGGGACGTGCAATCGTAGACAAGCCGTCGTTCCCACTGGTATATATTGTCGGATCGAAAGTTCGAAAGTATATCAGATTCCGTGGAAACAAGACAGCACATGAGTCCAAAGCAATTGTGAAGCCCACAATTGTAGATTAAATTCTCAATCATCGTGGCTGGGGTGGAGCTTTCTTCTTGCAAATTACCAACTTTACAACCTGCAAAGTTAAGGCTCGAAAATTGTGATATTTCCTCCATCCAAGTTAATGGCCTGCCAAGTTGGCATGTCTCCAACATGAAAGTCAAACCCCACAAATAGACCTATCCCAAAGACCTCCCTAGGCAGCACAACAAATGACCCAAAGTAGGTACGCAACCCGAGACCAACTTGTATCTGAACTCAAAGTAGGCGCGGCTCTTGGCTCGCCGGCCATGGTGTTCGGAGCAGTAAACACCGCTGGAAGACTCGGCGCAACGAGCGCTGTCCACTCGATGTCGGCCAACTTGTATCTGAACTCAAATGGTGCACTTTCCGATGCGGTTCTTGCGAGCAGGTCGCTCAGCTTGGTGCGCTCATAATTCGGTGCACTGACTCCAAGTTGGTCGCGCCCTGAAAGCGAGCTCGGCACAGCACAGGCGAAGTTCGGCACAGCACAGGCGAATAGCCACCAAATCGATCTACTATAGCATTAGCAATCGTTTGCTGTGGTGAGCGTCCAAGATTCGCAGGTTGAACGATATCGGCCAGTATAACATTTTGGCGTAATTCCCTGTGTGTAAAGTAATCCTCTGAGTATGGGATGACAACTCGTAGGGATGGGGCACGACCACGGGCGCGGTGGGCTCGCAGCATGGTGTAGGAGCTTCCCTGTGGCTTTCGTCTGCACTGAAAAGCTCTATGACCAGTTTCGAGACACCGGAGGCACTTGACTGGATCTCGATAATTTGTCACCGTATGATCAAGACCCAGGCACCTGGTGCACCTTCCGGCAATGGTACGTTGCACCCCACTCGCCACACTCTTTAGAACGCCCTTCGGGAAAACAAGCTAGGAGTTGTTGTAATGTGATCTCTTTGCTTGGCACAGGAGTGCCTCTTTATAGGACTTCTGTCTCCCTACTTCATGACGTTGTAGAGGCAGTCTTCCAGCTTGCTACCTCCCTACCTTCTCGGCCCCAAATCCATCCAAATCTTTTCCAGTTTGATGCTTATCATCAATGCTTCTTGTAGAGTAAAGCTGCGCATTAAAGCCTTCACCAACTCCATCTACCCTCTCCAACAGATTACAATCCACACTCTTTGCTGGAACGTCTCCCATTAAATGATCCGGCCTAGGTTCCTTCACTGTCTCCTTCCCAGGTTTGAAACCTCGTAAAGTATGCAGAAAAACCATGAGTCGTTGGAACTGCCTCTCGTTGTCGGGGTCGAGCGAATTTTTTGCAACTCCAGTACTGCGGCGATCTGGCTCGGGTGACGCCAGCTTCTTCTCTCTATCCACCAACTCCTGGCTCTGTCGCGCCCTTACGCCCTTCTTGTAAGATCCTTTGGGAACGCACCGCCACCGCCCAGTCGTGCCGCAACCGGAGTTGACGAAGTCTAGATACCTCGTTCTGCCGCCTCTCTCCCGTTGCCGGAGTTGCCGAAGCCGCCCATCCGCCTCTCTCTCTCTTTGCTCTTCCATTGCCGCGCATCATGCATTTTCTTCCCTAGCTAAGTATTTGTTTTACTGGACAAGATAACATCCAATCATACGGGTGTACTTTTCTTAGCACCATAAGATGGCAAAATAAAAACAACACAAGACAACCATATAATAGTTAAGTATAATTTTATGAACCACAAGATAGCAAAATAAAAATACACTAAATCATAGAGGAGTTAAGTGTAACTTCTTAAAACACAAGATGGCAAGATTAAAATACACTACATCACAGTGAGTAAATTGAAGTTTACCTTAATAAAATGATGTCCAAGAAAAAAATATATTTATGAGAATGCCACGCCTTTGTTTTCATTGAGTTTTGCAATATCAAATTCCCCTATTAATCTATTTGGTTTACTTTGAATTTGGTTTAGTAATCTCAAGAAGAGACTATATACTTGGTAATTGTATGCTTCAAAGAACTAGGTTTGTATATGCATCAACCTCAAAACTTCATAAAGAAGAATAAGGAACATCTTGTCTATAAGCTCAAGAAATTATTGTATAAGCCCAAATAAGTATCAAAGAAAATTTAATACTTTCGTGTTAAGCCATGGATTCCAAAGCAAAGATAGTAAAGACACCATTTACATCTTACTTTAAGTTATCTTGTGAGCAAAGTCCAAAAATGGAAGAGGAAAAGAAGTTAATGGATCAAATTTCTTATACAAGTGTCGTAGTTAGCTTGATATTTGCTATAGTATGCATAGGGCCGGACGTTCCTTATGCATGTCGTTGGCATTCTCAGCCTACTTTTAGTAATTCTCGGAAAGGTGCTTTCAAAGACGGCGAAATAGATTTTTCGCTATGTACAAGTGATTATGCAATCATATATAATAAGAACTCAAGGCCAATGTAAAGTTATGTTAATGCTAATTTTGCTAATTATTTTGATGAGAGAAGATTTACAACGAGTTTAATTTGCATTCCAATATAAAAATGGTCCAATTAGTTAGATATCCAAGCTTCAAGTAATATTGACGTTGTCAACCATGGAGGCTGATTACATGCACTCACTAAGGCAATCAAGGAGGCGGTGTGTCACGACATAAAGATTTTCTCCGCGATTTTCCTTTGCAATCACCCAAACTCCAAAGCGGACATCTGACGGAGGTTTTGGCTTTGAATCTTCTAGAAGCTTCTACACGGATCTCGAGACTAATGGTGCGGATACCGGAGGGTCAAGAGTCCCTTAGAGTTTCTAGGTAGTCAATAAATGTATGACTCTTCGAGTTTCTATGATATTTATTAGGACTCTTGGGAGACCGCGTGGCCTTCCCTTTTAGCTAGTAGTATTGTGCCACTTGGCACCTTTCCATTGGCATTATGGGCGGCGAGTGGCCTATAAATAGTGTGGCCTCCACCCCCTCTCATTTCAGAATTTCATATTGTATTCTCAAATTTAAAGTAATAGAAGAGCTTTCTTCATATCTCTCTCTTGTACTTAGTTTAGGGCGAGTGAGGTCCTAACTTAGCAAGTAGAGAGACAGGCTTGCTCACTTCGCGAAGGAAGGTGAGCGCCGCACGGATTTTGCTTACCAAACCGTTAAGTCTGTGACAGTTGGTATCAGAGCCGGTTTGAGAAGGAGCCATGTCGTCATCAGAGGCCGGTGCTGACGACGTTGGGGGTGAACCCTCCAAGCAACCCTCCAAGTGGAGCAAGGGCAAGGACACGCGAATCACGAAGGATTCCGCGTCGGTCGAGGACCGCCTTGCACTGTTGGAGGACATTCTATCGAAGGTGGGAGAAAGGTACACCGAGATGGCCGATACCTTTAATGCCTTTAATGATAATATTCGCAGTATGGAGGAGAGCGTCGCCACTGCCATGGCGACCTTTCGAGGCGAGCTCGAGAAGCTCCAAGGCAACATCACCCGTTGTGACGAGGAGCGGAAGAACTTGATCGAGGAGCTAGTCACTCGAGTCGACGAGGTCGAGGACCTCAAGACGAGAGTGACTATCCTTGAGAAGGCGATGGCTCGAGGCGGTGAAACGCAGAAGGAGTACACCCCAAAGGTCCGCGTCCCTGAACCCCAAAGCTTCAAGGGAACTGTTGAAGCATAAAAAAAAAGAGGAAGAAGAAGAAGAAGAAAAAAAAAAAAAAGGAGAAAGAAAAAAGGCAGAAGGAGAGAAAATTGAATAATGGTGTATGAGATGATCCATGCACTAGGTGCATGGAGAAATTTGAGTTCAAATTTTGAACCTGGTGCATAGGTTAATCCATGCACCAGGTGCATATATTACAAAAAAAGTGGGATGTTCTCGTAGGCATGAATGAGTATTACAAATAGCAAATTAGTCCTTTCCCTTTCACATATTTGCTCCACTTCAAACACATAAATATTTTATTATAAAAAAGTATAATATAAACAAATAAGAAGGGTTAATGTGCAATTTCATACCCATGATCCCATGATCCTATACCGTAACTTCCCACCTCTCCCATACGCACGCACCATACGCACGTTCTCCAGGATAGTTACGACTAATCCCATAAATATCTCTCAATGAGAAAGAGAGACACAGTGTTTTCTTGAAACTCTCAAACCCATTTCTAAAAAAAGAAATTATACTACTCCATTTCTACGAAAGAAAGAAGAAAGGTAAAAAAAAAAAAAAAAATTTTTTTCTATTCTCAATATAGTTGCCAGCTACAAGCTCTCTCTCCCTCTAAAAAAAAAAAAAAAACGAAAAAAAAGAACTCTGTATATCCGACCTCAATCAAAGAAAAAAAAAAACCTCGTTCTTCCTTCCGATCCCGCTCCCTAAACCCTTTCCATTCCGCCAGTGGCGCCAGCCCAATTCCAAACACCGATTGCCGCCGCGGCAACGACAGACTTCCGCATCCTATGGGCGGGCGCGCTTCCGCAGCATCTTCCGCTCCGAGCCGCAATTGGAGCAGCAGGAATCCTCTGGAGGCGTGCGGAGGCGCGTGGGGTCTTCGACTTGTAGTTCGATACCCGCCGACAGCTCTGTGGAGATCCACAGACGCTGACCAGCTCCCCCTCGATCTCGACCACACGTCTTCGCCGGATGAGCAGGGCGAGGCCATTCGCCGCCTCGGCTACGCCCCGAACTCTACGACCGACCGGCGTGTGCATCGCTCACCTCCGGCCTCGACGCCACACTCGTCTCCGCACAGGTCACCGTCAAGATTCCTCCCGTCGGCGTCGACGTGGCCCAACACCGCTTCGTGGTCGCTGCGCCCGAGGCCCTCGCTACGCTCCGCGACCTCTCCCTCGGCTTCAAGGACCGCATCGTCCTCCTCGGGGTCGGTGACGTCGACCTCTTCAAGGGCATCGGCCTCAAGCTCCTCGCCATGGCCACGGCTACGACCCCATCGTCCTCGTCGACCACCCTCGTGTCGACCTTCGAGAAGGCCGCCTACTACGCCGCCGCCGAGTGCGTCGTCGTCAGCGCCGTCCGCGACGGCCTCAACCGTATCCCCTATATCTACACCGTCTACCGCGAGCTCCTCGCTTCGACCAGGCGTTCGCCGAAACCGCCCGCTACCTCGTCGTCATCCTCTTCCTCCAACGGCCGAACATGGCGGTCGGCACTTTCCTCCTCGACGTCACCCTCTTTCTCCAGCAACCGAGTGTGGCGGTCGACGCCTTCTTCCTCATCATGCTCCTCTCCTGCTTCACCCCTTCCGCTCACCAGGTGTTTTATCTGTGTCCACAATGAGCCGCGGCGTCACTCCAGGCTGCGACGCTCAAGGTGGAGCACGCGCAGGCGGCGGATGCGCTGTAGAATGGGCCGACGATTGGTGCGCGGCGGCGGGCGGCCCGAGAACGCCAACAGCGAGCTCTTGGCCGCCGGCACTTTCGTTGACACCTGCCAGGACTCGTTCGATGAGTTCCCGGACGTCGACGGTTCGCCACTCGCAAACGCGCAAACCAATCTCAGCAGGCTCGTCAGCAACGGCATCAGCCTCGCCGCCTACCAAGCTGCCTAGGATATTGCTCTGACGGAGTTGGCGCCAACGAATCATGTCTACCAATTATTTGACGGAATGTCCGAGACATATCTTTCAACAGCGAACTTAGAGAAAGAGCGGTGCTCTTCTCTTTTAAAAAAAAAAAATGTGTTATTAAAAGAGAAAGAGCGGTGCTCTTCTCTTTACAAAAAATATAGTATCATCGAAAGAGGGAAAGAGCGGTGCTCTTGTCTTTGCAAAAAAAAGTATATTATTAAAAGAGAGAGAGAAAGAAATTACTTCTCTAATTACGAAAGAGAGAGGGAGCTTTGTTACAAAAAGGAGGCAAGGAAGGGATTTTTTCACCTTAGTTGTCCCATGAATGTAAAAGAGACAAAAGAAGAATTATCTGTCTTTGTTGTCTTATATTTTCAAAAGAGATAAAGGGAAAAATTGTGTTCTCTTAATTCTCCTACAATGAGGAGACAAAAGAAAATTAGTCGGATTACCGATTAATATTCTTTTGATCGTCCTTTTATTGGAAGAACAATGTAGTGTTCGAAAATAATCGAACTCTTTGATTCTATCCAAAGTCAAATCTTTCGATTTGGTCAAATTAGACCAAATTGAGATTTAATTGCATTAGACATTTTATGTGATTTATGACTGAAAATCTGACAAATAAAAAAAATGCATTCGAAATTTTTTAAGTGATGAATTTGATTCTGAACCATAAATTTAAATATTTTGATCTCAAACAAATCCTAAATAATTCCCATCTCAAAATCTCATCTGGAACAAGCCCGTACCCACCTCAAATCTCATAACCCAAGCTCAATATGACCCAAGTTCAGCCCAAATATAAATCTGGGCCCAATTCTATAGCTTGCCTAAAGAAAATATGGGCTTAAACCATACGGGCCTAAAGTGAGCCCGAACCCAATTCAAGCCTCAACCTGAATCCATATTAAACGGGTCTAAACTGGGCCTATGCCTATATCCAGAACTTAAAATTTAATTCAGGCCTCAACTTGAGTCCATACCATGTAGGCCTGGATCTAGTCCATGTTTGAATGCAACTATATGGACCCAAATTTGGACCATGAATGAATCCATCCGAGAATTGAACCATAACTTGAAGCTATACCTAGCCCAAGTTTGAATTCCAAACTGGTTCATAAAAATGCCCAAATCGAATAAAATCTAAATTGAAAACCAATTCAGACCAACATCAAACCCAAAAATCTAACCCAAACCAAGACCTTAAATCATGCCTATCAGATCAAATATGAAACCAAGCTCTACCAATTTGTTAAGGGCAAATCTTTTTAATCCAATTCTCTAGCATATTAAGCTAGAGTCATATTGTTATCACATTCATATTAGATCAAATTCTAAAATATTTGTTTAGAATTGATCAAACCATCTATTAGGTTTCACCTAATCAGTTCAATTGAACTCTAATACACTTACTTAGAGTTCAAATAAATGAAATTGAATTAGACTCTAATACATACACTTAGAGTTTAATTTAAATTACATTTGACTAATCCTAATATATATAACCAGGATTTAGTTGATATTTCACCTCATGGTGAACCCAAATTAGACTCTAATACATACACTTAGAGTTTAATTTAAATTATATTTGACTAATCCTAATATATAATTAGGATTTAGTTGATTTAGACTCTAATACATACACTTAGAGTTTAATTTAAATTTTGACTAATCCTAATATATATAATTAGGATTTAGTTGATATTTCACCTCATGGTGAACCCAAATGAAATTGAATTAGACTCTAATACATACACTTAGAGTTTAATTTAAATCAAATTTCACTAATCCTAATATATATAATTAGGATTTAGTTGATATTTCACCTCATGGTGAACCCAAATGAAATTGAATTAGACTCTAATACATACACTTAGAGTTTAATTTAAATCAAATTTCACTAATCCTAATATATATAATTAGGATTTAGTTGATATTTCACCTCATGGTGAACCCAAATGAAATTGAATTAGACTCTAATACATACACTTAGAGTTTAATTTAAATCAAATTTCACTAATCCTAATATATATAATTAGGATTTAGTTGATATTTCACCTCATGGTGAACCCAAATGAAATTGAATTAGACTCTAATACATACACTTGGAGTTTAATTTAAATCAAATTTTGACTAATCCTAATATATATAATTAGGATTTAGTTAATATTTCACCTTATGGTGAACTCAATGTGAGACATAATTAAGCTCTAACATATAAGCATAGAGCTTAATTACACTAGACTCTAAGATATAAAATTAGAGTCTAATTCGAAATATTTGGGCTAATCCTAACACATACATTTAGGATGAAAGCTTAAATCAATTTAATCAAATCAAACTCTAATGCACCTAACTAGGGTTTAATTTGAATCAAATCCGATTAAGTCCCAATGCATATACATGGAATTTAATCAATCCCTCACCTTAGGGTGAACAATATTGTTGAGCACTGAAACATATAGAGCCCAATCAAATCAATTTGATCATACACTTTGATTCAGAATCAAGTTCAATCAACCGTCATATTCATTCATGTACACTGGGGGTATGCCCCTGGTTAAGCCATGTAACTATACAATGGATTATGTTATAAAATCCACTTTTTATTTCAGTCTATTTCAGCATTACAGAGGTCTCTTAATCGAAGGTGCCCTAACACTTTGTAGGAGTAATTAACAATAGACGCTTGCGTTTATTGGAAGCCATGAATCCACAATACCTGATAGCCATATATATATATATAATTAAATATTAATCTGAATCATGAATACTATCCCACGGGAAAAATCAAAATAAGATCAACCGTGCGAGGTGCGTCATTCGTGGTCGCAGACAAAATGGCACGCCCGGTGGACATGACTTCTCCTTCCATCTTTGAGACCAATGTTATGTTAATAGAATTAGATGATAGATATCTAATTGACACTCGTTATTCCCTTACAGGAGAAATGTCACCGAATAACACTGCTGTTGCCACAGGCTCGATGATGATCAATGCAGGTCAGGTTTGCCTACCGACATCTGTCCTCACCATTGGAGCTGCTGGTGTTGCGATCCAGTTCGGTACCATCCCAGAAGAGGCTAGGGCTGCGGCTATGGCCTCTTTCACTACTGTTACTAGCACAAATGATGTTAATGTTGTGGTTCCACGACTTCCCTCTCGTGGGAGGCGTCCGAATGTCGTCATTCCCAACCCCCCTCGCGTTCCTGTGAAGGAGAGGATGACACCTATCAGCGCTTCAAAGAAGATGGAATTACAAGGAAGACTGGTGTTCCAAAACCGAATTGACGGAACATCGCTACTTGATATGGAGCCTAAAGCGTCAGTCTTCAATAGGCTGACGTTCCCCAAGGACACTGTGACCAAGTCATTCAAGAGAAATCTTCGTCGTACTTTGAAGCGGCAGGAGATGAACAAAGGAAACAAGTCCCAACAAACCCAACATAATAGGTTTGTCGCCGGGCCCGATGTTTTGGCCCGTAATGAAGAAAAATTCACCTACTGCCATTCTGCGCCCAGAGTCAGAAATGGCCCATTTAAAACCATCTTTTGCACGTCCCTGCTTAAGAAACAATGATAAGAACTCTGTCTTCAAGCAGATATATAAAACTTTTAAGGCTACAAAAGGAAGAATGAGCCTAGAGAAGAAAATTGAGAAGTCGAAGTGGCAGCGAAAGTCAACACTATCATGGGAAGGAAGAAAGACAGAGTGGAAGCCCAAAACTCTTGCTCAGATCAAAGAAGAAAAATGTAAAGTAAAGAATTTGGAGATTCACACAGTAAGAGTTATTGGGCATACGTCGTCAAGTGAGTCGGTTGATGAAGAAGAAACTATTCAGCAAATTCTTACGAGAGCTGCTGCAAGAAAAGCCGCGGAAGAGAAAGCAAGAGCTGAGGAAGCAAGCTCTTCGCAAACACAAAATATGGAGAATAAAGATGATATGCCTAGTGATCCATCTGACCCACGAGAGGAAGAGGAGGTTGTCTGCTTCCCGAGGGATCCAAAGGACGTTATGATTGCGTCCTTAAAAAAGAAAGTTGATGAAAAGGATAGAGATATCATAAATCTCTATAAGAAGATGGAGGAGGTCATGAGTTTGATGTTAAATGTATAGAAGCAATTGGAGGATCAACGACGTCAAACCAAGATTCTAACCCAGCCGGAAGCACACATACCACGAGTCATTGATGAACAGGCTAAAACAACTGTTCTTAAAGAGACTACCTCTTTAACTAAGGAAGAAATTCATGATTTGATCACTTCACAAGTTAAAGAGACGGTAGCGGGGGCAACTCCAAAACCGAAAGGGAAAGGACATTCTTATCTATCGGAATACGATAACGTACCTTTTCCAGAAGGGTATCAGGTCCCTAAGTTCAAAATGTTCTATGGTGTTGGTAACCTTGATCAGCATCTAGCACATTTTAAGGCTATGTGTGAAAATACGGGGAGTAAAGGACCTCTACTCTTGCGACAATTTTCACAAAGTTTGTCAGGTATAGCTTTTGAATGGTACTACTCCCTCGAAGATGAGTCCATTAAAACCTGGCCCGACATGGAAGAAGCTTTCAGAGCAAAATTCGCCACCGTTAGCGATAATATTACTATCGCTGATCTGGTAGCTACCAGACGAAGAAAAGATGAAACAATGCTAGATTACATTACAAGGTGGCGGAACTTAAATATAAGGTGTGAACAACCTCTAGACCAGTCTCAAGCTGTTGGTCTTGTCATGGGCAATATTGATAATTGGATGGCCCCTTTTCTGTGCACATCTAGTTGTTCCACTTTTCATGAATTAATATCAAATATCTCTAGATTGGAGAGAATCGATCCCCAGGTCCTCTTAAACTTACAAAAGATAAAAAAAGATGATAACAAAAGAGTTGAGGCGAAGTTGGCGCAGGTTAGACCGGCCCGCACGAATATGATAGAAAAAGAAAAGAAGGCAATTACCTCTACAGTTGAACAGACCCCTGTAAAACCTGTGTTAGGGGGTAATAATCCAAAAGGGATTTCTTTAGAGGAGCGAAGAAACAAAGTATACCCTTTCAAACGGGACAAAGTTAAGAAAATATTTAACGATGCTGTTAAAAATGGTCTTCAACTGCCGGAGCCAAAGAAGCCAGAGGATATAGGGAAAACCGGTGATCCGAACAATTGCCTATATCATAGATTAATTAGCCATCCAATTGAAGACTGATGGGTTTTCAAAGACTGGGTTGAAAAGCAATATAGAAGCGGTGCAATCACTCTTTCACAATCAGTGTTATCAGAAGCCCCAGTCGAAAAGGCCAATCTGATTGATACAAAAAATATGGAAGAAATTGAGAATGTATTTTTCCCCGAGTTTCGGAATATATTTTTATATAAGAAAACTCGGAAGATGTTAAAATATTTATAAGATGTTCCGGGAATAAAATGGCGAGGCCCCTTAAACCCAGAAGTGGAATCTGGGGATAAGCCCACACCTCCAATTAATACTTCAGCCAAGTCAAGGCGCAGAATAACTCGGGTTAAGAAGAATAAAAAAATTTGTTGAGCCGGCTCAACCACAACATAAGAAGCGGCCTATTGAGGAGCATATTGACTCACTGGAAGAATATAAACAAGTTGAAAGAGAGCCTCTTATGATTCATGATTTTATTTTTAAAGCAATAGAATAGGCTAAGAAAAAGAAGGACTCTGATGAAAGAGAAATTCCTGTCGAGGAGTGTAAAGAAAAATAGGAGCCTTTTTGGGGAGAAACTTGCAGAGTCATCACCGCACAACGTGATGATGAAGAAATGATCTTTCCTTCTAGCCACTTTAGCGAACGAGAAAGGAACCTCAGAGAAGTTCATAACCAATTGGCAGAAATAAAAGAAATGACGCATTGCAACTATCACAAGGTGAATGATAAAATATTGGATATGAAAGCACAAATGAATGTAATATTCTCTATGTTGATTGGGATCGAAGCTAGAGTAGAACAATTAATGAAGAGTACTCCCATCCCTCAACAGACCCAATTGCAAAAGAACAGAGAACGGGATATCGAAATATTACCAAGGTCTACAAGTCGATCTTCAAAACAGCTTTCACCTGAAACTTCTCAAAAAGATGAAGGAAAAGCTCCCCTTGTAGAAACCAAAAATAAGGGTGGAGTCAATAAAAAATTTAACAAAGGGAAATGTTCGAGAACGGCGCCGACGGGAGGCGTTAATCCTCAATCTTCTGGCAGCAAAAATACACCTATGTATTGCCCTTTTCATCAAGTAAAAGGACATAACCTAGAAAACTGTCGTACTTTTCAACATATAAAAAGACCAAAAGGGCAATTTCCTCAAGGGGCAAGTATAAGGCAAAGTGTCAGAAGCACCACTTTGAAAATCCAGAAGAAAAATAAGCACAAGACTATTCCTTACATACGGGAATCATGTCGTGTCATTACGACATCTGATGACGTGCTAGAAAGACCTGCGCCGACCCTGAGAGCAAATCAACAGACATCCACACCAAACTATAATGCTTATGTTGATCCTTTGGAATTATACGACACTTCAGCTTATCATGATCCAATGAAGAAATTGTATAGAATGGAGTGTCGCTTAATCATAATGGAGGGAGAAATGAGGAGGCTGCACAATGAAATTAACGTTATAAAGATGAACATGAACGAAATAATCGGTAGTGTAAAAGGCATAGATTTTCAAATGAGAGCTATCATAGATATGCTCAAAACCGATGTTACTGAAGCATCGAAAAGATATCGGGTCGAGACCTATCGAGTCATAACTATGCAAGCTGATTTAAAGGAAGATGATAAGAAGCAAGGCTCGGAGCAATCAAAGTCAACAAAAGCCGAATACGACGCAAGTTTCTATGAAGCACACATAATTGCTCAAGAGCTTAAAAGACTGTCGATGAGAGGAAATGCGGGGTCATCTTCACTAAAAAAGAAGAAGAATACAACCCTAAACCAGCAATCAGAAGTTCACCAAAATAATAAAGCTCTGGTTAAGGAGAATAACGAAAAAAAGAATAAAGTTATGCTGACAGAGTTCTGTACCTATCATAACATATGGGGACACACCTTGGAAAATTGCCGCCAATGGAAAAAGATGCAGAACTTACCTATGAACAAGGTGAAGTCAAAAATTGATCAACCGACTATTGCTGAATCCAAAAGACAACGATGGAAGAAACATCTCCCACGATTTGAGAAACAGCAATCCATTACTCCAGAAGAATTCAGAAAAGCATGTTATGACGCTTTGGATGATATGAAATTGCGTTGCTTTTGGTGTGGAATGAGAGGTCATGCTTATGATGTATGCGTGAAACTTCGGGACCATAGAAAAAATAAATTACAGCTCAAGGAGTCATGTCGGGTAATAACAATCTCCGAAGAGCAATCTGAAGACTCTGTAAATCAAAGGAATATGGTTAGACAACCAACTGTGGCATGTGAAGATAGCGATAGTGCCTGGAGAGCATATAATACTCCCAGCAGGGATAACGACGCAAGGAGAGTCGAATATCGTCTTCTCGAGATAGACAATGATTTGAGGAGAGTGCAGATTGATGTACGCACTCTAGCAACAAACATAGACTGTGTGGCTATGGCAATAAAAAATATGAAAGAGCAATTAAAAGAGATACTTGATAAGTTGAATACTTATGAAAAGACTAGAGTCGAAACGTGCCAAACTATTACCTGTGGTGTCGACTCTAATACCAAGGAAGATGAACGAGCTGAGGATTCTTTCCAAATTAAGCTTAAGTCTGGAAAGGTGTTACCAGAAAGACAAGGGCAGCCGCAAAATGGTAAAGATAAAGAAATTCAGATAAATGAAGAGGCACCGACTTCATCAAATCAAGGAAAGTTATCAAAGATTGAGTATAACATACTTTCCCATTTAAGAAAAGTGCCAGCCTTGTTGAGTGTGTATGACGCCCTGATGATGTCCAGAGAACTTCGGGATGTACTCATTTACGCTTTACAAAACCCCGAGCCCTTTTATGCTTATTTTGCTGAGATGAATATGAAAGAAGCATTGTACTCCAGACATATCGCCAATGTTACTTTCACTGATGAGGACATGCTGTTGGGAACTGCTCATCACAACAGGCCGTTATATGTGACTGGGACAAGCGATGGAGAGAAGATTAATCGTATTCTAATCGATCCTGGATCCTCAGTCAACATTTTGACTTTAAGAACTTTGAAAAGTTTAGCTCTGAATGTCGATCATCTGTCCTCAGAAAAAATTTTGATTCAAGGCTTTAATCAGCATAGCCAAAAAGCTCTCGGGTCGATCATTCTTCCTATAAAATTTGGAGCATTGCGGACCGATGTAAAATTCTATGTGATAAATGCAGATACTTTGTATAAACGTTATTGGGACGGCCTTGGTTGCACGAGTATAACGTTGTCCCCTCTACTCTTCATCAATGTATGAAATATATTAAGGATGGAGAAGAAGTCAGAATTGATGGTGATATACGCCCATTTGGAGTGCATGAAGTACGATATGAAGATGCGAGGTATTTCGCAGAATCTGAAAAAGATATAAAATTGTCTCGCGAACTTGAAGAGGGTAAAGTTCAGAGCGATAAAAATTTGTCAAAGGGAAAGATAAAAATTGAGAATAATAAAGAAAATGTGATTCCACACTTCGAAAGTGATGAAGAACAATTAAGGAAAATGTTGGAAACATTTTCTTTCAAGTTAAACATGCCCTGGGGTGAAGACTCATCAGAAGATGAAGAGATTTTCCCGACATCTGAGTCAAATATGTTCATAAGAATTCCTGAATTAATTGAAGATTCCTTAAATATTACTAGAGTTCCATATGGACATATAAAATCTCTTCACATAAGTGAGCCAACAAAAGTGAATGATTTAAAAACCTTCTTTGTACCTCCTCAAGTTGAGAAAGTCAAAGAAAAAGAAAGAATAAAGAAAGGGATCCTTTTTTACAAGTCAAATGATTATAAACCCTCTGATCTTATCAAACTTGATAACTCTGATGAGGAAATATATGAAGATGTCATGCCAAAATACTTTCCGAAAAATCTCAAAGACATGATAAATAGATCGGGATTTTCTATAAGAAGGTCATGAGCCAATCGAAATTTTTTTCAGAAAATGTGGAATCCACCACAAAAAAGAGTCGTGCTTCCAAATGGCCGAACAGTACACACGAAAGGGCTAGGATATCATCAATCTGCCCATATGCCCAAGATAACTAACAATGATTCACATGTCATGCGACATACCTNATTTGCTGAAGCCTCTCAACAATCCTACAAAAGTTGTAGAAGAGTTCCAATCACTATTCCAACCCTCAGATTCCTAGTTTGCCGAAGTTCAATGTATTACATTCACCCCTCCTAGAAATAGGTTTCGTCCGCGAAACTAGAACTGAATCCTCGTCCAATATCATGTAAAAAGGATGGAAAATCCATTCCATTATTGTTCATGAATTCATGTCACTTTTTGCCATTGCAATAAAAAAAACTCTTCTTTCATCCATGGAATCCATGATTTTAATGGATGAAGTTCCATTTCGACTTTTTTTTTTTTTTTTTTAATAATTCGAGGATAAAATCCAACCCTTCTCATCTTGCTCATCTGCAGGGGTTTATTTCTTCCTTAATAGGCTTCATCGGTTATCTCTCCTGTACAACTTGTGCTTTACAAGATGATCACATATCAGTGATTAACTTGCATCATCCAGTAGTCATAACTCTCTCATATACCTTGTAGTTACTATATTCCTCAATTATAACTAGCTTGATAGTGAACTAGTTAGCTTTGATAGTAACCCTCCACTGACAAATTGGAATTGATTATGTTTATCAATCCACAAAAAAATGGATTCGTGATTAGCTAATCCGCATTGTATCCCAATACTTTAGTATCATCTTTCATCCTGTCACTAGGCGATAATCTCAATTCGCATAAATGGATGCTGCTCCACGTCAATATCTAAAGTCATATGGATTCCATTAATGTTATCTTTACAACTTTACTGTTTCCCCTTTACATTAATCATAAGTAGAGCATAACCAAATCATCACCAAGAGATTGTCTTCATGTATTCAAGCACGATTTCCATCCAATGCTATGCAAGCTCAAATTGGAGCTTTGCTTCTCCCAAATTCACTTGTGACATCACTATTTACTTCTATAATTAAATCAATTCAGATACACTTTCTTTGATACTGTTCTGAGAGTGTGAGGCTCAAAGTACTCATTGTTCCAAATCCAATTAAGGTAATAGAAAGGAATCAATTTATACTTCACCCATAAGTTTTCTATTGCTGTTACTCTACATATTTTTCCATAAGTAGGGAGGAAATCTCAACAAAACCTTTCGTTAACCCACCATTAGAGCATCATCATTTGCTTTCAAACTGTATGAGATTTATCCCAATATAACTATTAGTCAAGATATTAATTCCCAAAGACTAACCTCATGCAGTTTGTTCCCTGAAGCTTAGTTCCAATTATACATAACTAGGATCAGAAGAGAAAGAAATAAGTAGCTGGATAATCTCTTTCTCAATATTCCAAGATGCTTCGTTCCATTAGGAGAGATTCATCTCAATCCTTTTAATTCATCTTCTCAATCAATCATTATCTACCTTGTAGGATTCACAGAACAATCAACTGGATAAATCCTTCATAACCTTGTCTATCACAGAAGACTACAACTTCCCAAATTGCTACTTAATCCATAACATGCACCAATACGAAAAGCTGGTCAAAAGATTCACAGATCTCAATTAATCGTGTTTCCAATTGAAATCACGATATCCGACACATAGTTGAATAGCTCATCTAATCTTACCACAAGTGAAATTACTTCACCAACATGAAGCACTAGGCATAAAACATTCGCTATTCGTCAAGTTCACAATTTGTGACTTGATCAAAAATATCACAGCCACTTCTCAAAATGATTCGTCATTTCGAGGATTCTCACATTTATCTTATCGGCCAAATAAGCTCCAACCGTTCCATAATTACCTAATTTTAGGTAAAAATGATCATTCTTGCAATCAGCGAGGTTAAACCCTTCAAAATGCATTGCAAAAAGTTCAAAGTTCCAAGGCGAACCAATTTAGTTCGCACAACCCGTGGTACAAGTATCTCATAGATAAGCCAATACATTTGCTGGCATCTGCTAAGCCTTCTCAATAGGCAGGGCGTCAAAGAGATTATTCTATTCAATCAATCCTACATGCAATAAGGAGGGAATTGATACGAATCAACTCGGTAAACAGCCGATCAGAAATGCAACTAAAGCCATCATTATGATCATATCGAATCATAGGGACATTGCATAAAGTACTACCTGCAGTAGTTATCCCTGCCGTCGTATCTGACTCTTTGATTTCGTCGGCGTACCTTCACTGGGTACTTTTTGCAACAAAGTCGGTGCAGATACCTTAGTCAACATATCATTTCTTGGGCACTCAGAGCGAAAATGGCCCTCCTGAGCACATACAAAACACTTTCCTTTCCGCTGAGGACACTTTGGGGGAACATGCGGACCTCCACATATTACACATGGCCGAGGTAATCGTCTCCTCAATCTTCTTTGCTTAGAAAAAGAATCACGTTTCGAAGGTTGATTCTTCTTTAATTTTCTTGATGAGTCTCCGACATATAATTGATCGCCCTCAGTAGCCTCTTTGGCTCTTTCAGTGCATTCCACACCTTTTCTTACGGTCAAAGTACAATCTGAAACCTCGTGGAATTTCTTGAGATCAGCCGTCTGTTGAATCAACAGGTTCTCCAACCGTCTGATTCCTTCATCCTGTCGGCGCAAAGCATCGGCTTGAAGTAGCGTCACATTCGCTTGTCGCTCTACCACTCCAACTAGAGTAGCTAGCTGCTCTTTTAATTCCTGAACCTCGTTAGATTCAGAGGGTTCATGTCTTTCTCGCTCAGTTGCATCAGTTGCCGTAGGGTGCATCTTTGACATTGCAAGCTGCAACAAACAAAATAGGCACAGGTTAAAACAACCCATGCTATCGTAGCCCCACTCAAAATTGTAAAATTCTAATCATGCGAAAGTAATGAAATGACCGCCCACTATTTCCCAATATCACATTGTCGGCCGCCAACGTGATTTTGGAAGGACATAGAGGTTATTCATTTCAATCGAACTCCAACAATTTTGGAGTTATAAGTATGACCCAATCATAATACTTTCGCTCAATATAGTCGCAAAAGACCCCGTTTCTCACGCTCCTAATCCTGATCGTTCAACCGGCCTAAGATTTACTAGGTCCACTAAAACTCAACCCTAGGCTCTGATACCACTATAATCTGTCACGCCCGGGTACCAACGGAAGCATATCCGGTCGCGTGCACAGACCCGCCGTGTACATCCCGACTCAAGTATACACAAGGCGTCTACAACCAGATAGTAAAAGCATATAATTCTAACCAGGTAATCAGAGCAAGACTTTTAAGTTTAACTTATACAATCCAAACCTTAATACGGGAAATAAGAATAAAGTACAATTTACAAAACTTAATATACATCTCTGTACTAAACTACATAAACTGGTGGAGGTCATCTAGTACACGTCCAAAAGGCTCTAGCTAGCCGCAGACCCCTCGCCAAGAACCCTAGCCTTTCCCGCGGTGGAAGGCTCTGTAAAAACAACAATAAAGAGGGTGTGAGAACTATTAAACAATAGTTCCCAGTGGGTAATCCGCCGGGGGTGGCGAAGTACACCACTAGGTCAACTGTGGCATGAGTAAATAACAATGTATAAACAAGTAAATGCAGATAATGCAATAGGCAATTACATGCAACAGGTATGAAAATAAACTACTCATGCTATTGCTCAACAATAAATAAACATCAATAGATTGCAGGTATCAGTTATCATGATAGATTCTATCAATCAAATTACTTGACAATTTAACCAAACAAATACCTGATTGTATGCAAGGTAATTCCCTTTACTGAAATTACAGATGATATCATGTAATTACCTTTTGCATTAGCAAGAAAGAAACATAATGTCATTCATTGTGTTGCTAACCAATCATTATGTCAACTTCTAGGTTATTCATCACTAAGCTCACTTTAGATGTCAACTTTTTAGTATGTTCATCAATAAGTTCACTTAACCAAAGACATAAAGTAACTTTACTACTATGTCCAGCTAAGGTTGAAGTACTTGACATAACCCAATTTCCAACAAACTTACACAAGGTAAGTTCAAGCCGCGCCGTGCCTAATGGCCCCGTGGTAGTGTACACTCCCCACGGCATTCCACTTCGGCGCTCACTTCGTACATTTGCGAGCATCTGTCGCTAAGCTGTTCGGGAGTGCTGGCTTGGGGGCAGCGACCCCGCAAGCGTGTGCGAACGCGCACAATGGCATGCAAGCCGTAGTCCATAGTACCAATCTCACAACAGTATCATGTCCCTGACATGGTATCTCAACTCAAGCCACTCCGGAACGCGGGGCTTGGGGGGCGCGACCCCCGCAAGCAGGTACGAAAGAGCGTATTGGCATGCAAGCTATAGTCCAGGGTACAAATATCTCCACTCGACCCAAGGTCGGCACTGTAGTACCCAATCATAAGTCACTATCAACAACTTGTTGATATGATTCTACTAACAACTAATATAACTTGACAAGTTAAGGCTTTACATCACACTAGTGATTCTATCAGACTATACCTGGTCAATCATTCACAATCTCTCACTACTCCTTACACATAAGGAAAGTGGTTTACTAAGGTTCTATTCATAGACTCATGGCACATAACCTGAAGTTCAGTATAAACTTCTATTACTTGACGCACACAAATATGAAACAATCACCTCTACTTGACTATACAAGTATGTCATCATATTTAAATCTAGTTATCTACTAGATTATATTCATCTGTATGTCATTCAATTATGCCATCCTATAAACTTCTAGTTACTTACTAGAATATATACCACAATATGACTCTATCATGTGAATGCAGAAACTAACAGAGTAATATAAGCAAGGAATATAAACAATAAAATACTTTTCACATGACCTCCATGCCATTCATTCTACAATTAGGAATGCATATGCAAACACAAGCCTTTACCTGATCTTTCAGAGTTTAGCCATTATACTTGTTGCATAACATTGCATAACTCACTCCTAAGTACATCAGTCTCTTTGTTGTTCAACAGAACTAATTGGTCCATTCACGAATTTACCATTCTATCCTCGTGGATAACATCAAGCCAAATTGCATATGCAAGCTACTAGTATCATGAATTCATAGTACTTATCAGGTAACCATGTAGAATGGACAAGTCATGAATCTTTCATTACCATTTAAAAATACTATCGGTTCTGATATGATCTACATATCAGTGCATGTCTCAATGCCTTAAACTATACATATATTCACATAAGTATAAAATAACTTCAACTCAAATGTCAAAGAAGACAAAGAGGGAATTCATCCATTTCGGGAAAGCCAGACCCACCTATTAAGGGAAGCTCTCGATCAACCAAGTCCAACGTCTCTCAATCCCCTAGAACACGTTAAAATCAACTTTCAGTTGAACAATTAGGAACCTCACATATTAATGCATACTAGGTGTTAGTTCATACCTAGAACAAAGGAAATTGAGTGAGCTCAATAAGGAAGCTAGGTGTTCTCAAAACTTAGCTCAGACCTGCCCAAAGAAGTATTAAAATTAGCTCAAGTAAACACAAGATCTGCTGTGGACATAGCTCCAAAAACTGCGTCAACTATGAACAAAGCATCCAAAATCGGCTACTACTTCACCTTAAATCGTGGAGTAGCTTAGTTCCCTGTTTTGGATCCGATTAAACTCTAAGTTTAACCCTCTGAAAGCCTTCAAATACAGCCAAGAACCAATCAGTCCACAATCGCGATACGCTGCGAATAACATCACAAAACAGCCTTTACTTCATAAACATATATCCAATATAGGTTAAAATATGAGCTATTTAGTTTTCCAATTACAAATTCTACTTACCACCAATGAAAGTACCTTTCAATTCAGCTTACGGAGTCCCAAACTCAGCACTAAGCGACATTTACTGCTGCTGCGATCACTACATCCAAAATCAACACCTCGACCTCGTCAAACATGCTAAAACTTCTATAAGTGGACTAATTACCTGATTAAGTCACAAATCAGCTCCTCCCTGAGCTAAAGTGAAGACTCCACAGCACCCTAATCCTTCTCAAGATGATAAAATATTTGCCACAACCTGCTGCCAGCAAAGAGTCCAAAATCGGCTCCAACAACCACTACTAGCAACTACCATGAAACTAGAGAGAGAAAAGTTGCTTAGTCCATCATACCTTAATGCAAATCAGGTTCCAACTAAGTTGGGCAGCAAGAGAACCTTCACCTCCAACAGTTCACAACAAGAGAGCTCCTCCAAATCCCACCAAACCAGCTAGCGCAAGGAAATCACGTCGAAAAAGCCGAAACCACTACACCAAGCTCTCTTGAGCTCCAAACCCTAGAGAGAGAAAGAGGATAGCTAAAACCTGTTTTTTCCTGAGTTTCTAAGTGTAATACAACCTCAGGGTCGAGCTGGGAGGGATAAGGATGAGTAGGAGATGTAAAAAGACCAAAATGGCCTTGCTGCCACGCAGCTGCAGATTCTGCTGTTAGGGTACGGTACGATAGGGTTACCGATAACAATGAGAAGATGCATTCTAAAGTGCAACGCACTTCCTCGCTTCTCACATTCGATCACTCTTAAACTTATTCATAATTATCTTTAACCTTTAGAACCTGTGGGAAGGTTCCAATGGTCATCCCCTTACTAGAACTTCGCATTGCAAAATTCGAAGCATTGCATAGAGTAAGGCATTGTAATGCATTTTCATTTCCAGTTATCTGCTTGCTCAGTGATTTGTGAAGCCTCTCAACAATCCTACAAAAGTTGTAGAAGAGTTCATCAGAGTCACTATTCAACTCCTTCAGAATTCCTAGTTTGCCGAATGTTCAATGTATTACCCTAGCTAAGATTGGACCTAAGAGATTGCTGATCCGCACTCAATGGTGCAGGTCCAATAATTTACGAATCGAAAAATATATATCCTGGCTAGACTTAAATCAAGAAAGAGTAGCGAAGGAGTCTAAGTTGTAATATCGTTAGAAGATGATTGGAGAGACTTTCTTCGATTTTCTCAAATGATAATAATACTGCAGAGAAAGTCAGACAGCAATAGAAAAGAGCGATGAGATATATTCGTTAATAATCAACTTTATCGCAAATACTTTTGTTCATTATGGCTAAATGTTGTTATCACCAATGGATTAACAGTCATGCATGAATGTTATTGGGTGTTTGGGTGGCAATAATAAGGGCAAAAATGGCGCTAAAATTAAAATTGCGGTATTATTGGCCACAATGTACAGATTGATTATGATTATGCTATAGGAACTGCATCCTCCCATGTCAAATCACCGGTGATCATTGAAATAATCATCACCCTTGAAATCTACAATGCTAGTGGCCGTTTAATATTGGGGAACAGATGTGATAGGGTATATCAAGTCCAAATCTACCAGGGGGGATAAGTTTATTCTAGTGCTACAGATTCTTTTTCAGATGGGTGAAGCATTCACTAGGAAAGTAAAGCAGATGATGTTGTAAATCTTAGAGAAAATATTATATATTGATTTGGGTTCCAAGAGAATTATATCTTGATAATAAAACGTTAAGAGTTTTCAAAGTCATAGAGTTGCTAACACAAATTGATGCCGGATATTTACAATATATATGCAAGCATGGATTGGTGAAGCCATTATAGATCTTTGTAAAAATTTAAAGAAAATTTTTGTCAAAATCAAAAGATGGTTATTGCGATTATAGAGCTTTTGACTATGAAATTATAGAACCCACAATCAGAACACACTACTCTTTGGTGTTTGGCACTGAGGATAGTTTACAGGTTTTAGAAGATTGAATTGCTTCATTGCGAATTAAGCAGTTCAACGATTAAAAAACGTATAGTGATGAGTTTAATCAGTAATTGCCCAAAAAATTTGAATCTATCAAGCTGTTGATAGTTGTGGGTGTTGTGCGATATAATAAAACTAACCCCTGTGGTTCAATGTTGGGGAGTTGTTGTTGTCGTTTTAGATGCGTTAAACATGCGAAAGATATTCGATCAATATTGTTGTGGATTGTGTGTAGCCTGTTATATGTGTGGAATGCTATGAGCGGGTTGTGCGCTTATCGTTATTTGCTTTTTGGAAAGGTGAGGTGTTGATTTGTACAATGCAGTATTCAATGTGTCGTTTTTACAAGATGATTATGCATAAAAAAAGAAATATTTTGAAAATGTGTGAGGGTGTTGATGAGTATTATAGAAGAGATGTTGGGAAATTGAATTTGAGTTATTTTGATGGGCCAATTGTTTTATTCATGGTCACAAGAACTTATAAGAAGACAAGCACAAGCCCAAATCATTGGGCCGCATAATTATACACCCGAAATCCAGCCTATATACAATTTGGGTAGGTATTAAGCCGAAATTATCTCAGCCCTAAGTATATGGCAATATATATCTATCTAGGCCCAATCCGATTGGGATTAAAAAAAAAAAAAGAAGAAAAAAAAGAGTGGATGTAATGTTGTTTAGACAATATGGGTCACAATTGGATTCGGGATTAAATTGTGAATTTATCCCCAGCAGTTCAGAATGTAATTATGACCGCCAAAAATTGTCGTTTAATGAGATTTAATTGTAATTTGACCGCCATGTCGTTAAACTGAGCATCTGATGTAATATGACCGCCATGTCGTTAAACTGAGCATATAATCTAATTTGACCGCCATGTCGTTAAATTGAGCATCTGATGTAATATGACCGCCATGTCGTTAAACTGAGCATTTAATGTAATTTGACCGCCATGTCGTTAAACTGAGCATCTGATGTAATTCGACTGCCATGTCGTTAAACTGAGCATTCTAATATGATCGCTATATTTTTAAATTGAGCATTGAAAATTTAATTTAGTTTAACCATGTCTCTAAATATGGATTTGAGCCACTAGCATACGAAATATTAACTGTGGCAAATTAGGGATCTTTGTTTTGAGAAAATTCTTCGAGACCTATAAATAAAAGTCGGGATAGAGTACCTATCTAGAATTTATTTGGATGACAGAATGCTAACCCAATTAAGAGTTGGTTATGCGTGGTGATCGAGGCAAAATAAACAAAGCCATTCTCACAAGATAATCATTGTCACAATGCAACACAATATAAAAAAGATGAGGAGATCAAATACTCAAGCATAATCCAAAACATTCAAACTATTGAGACTACAAAATATTGTTTCTTATTAGTGACAAACAAAAATAACATTCGTGACAAACAAAAAATAACAAAGAGAAGAAAAGAAGAAATCAAATTTCAAATATTTGACGACGCTCCTCAAACAGCTCTATTAATCCTCGAAGACCAGTGGATTCTTTAGAATCATTACAATCTTCAATGACTGCAGCATATTCCTTTTCTGCATCAACGACATCCTTTTGTAGTTCTTCTTCAGTCGGTATTAGTTTCTTTAAGGAGTCATCAGCCACTTCAAGTCTAAGTGTCAATTCCGCTTCTGTACTTTTCAAATGCAATATACTCTCTTCTAGTTCTTTTATTTTCTCTCTGGTTTGTTGAAGCTCTAAAGAGACACTTTCAGTACCTTGAAGGAGAGAACTCTTTGTACTGATATGGGAAGCAAGTTTTCTTTTTCTTAGTGCCAGATTCTCATCAGCATTCATGAGTCGAACAACTGAAATAAAATTTGGACTTGATTCTACTTCTTCAATGGCCTCTGCATGGTCAAATATAGGTTTTATACGCCTTTCCAATTCAGATATATCAATTCCAAGTGAAGATAAACATTGGCAATATTTTGATACTTCGTCTCGAGCTGATCTAAATTTGCGACGATTAAATGTCTTCATAGTATCCATTATGCGATCGATCAAAAATGACTGGGCTACAATAGGTATCTCGCTTCGGGAATCTCCTGCACCACTATCCAAGTGAATACCGACATTCTCGTCAAGTGGTACATCCTATAAAAAAGAGAAAATAATAAAAAATATGAAAGAAAATGAGAAGAAGAAATGTTTGAATATATAAAATCTCACCATATCATTATTTTCAAGAGCTTCAGGGTGGTGAAGGTGTAGGCTCGTAGTTCACTTCGTCGCCGTAAGGCGATAAAGCATCTTCTGGATCATTATTTGATTTTGACTCTACCGGAAAACCTGCGCACAAAAAAAAGAGACAATAAAAATATATAAAAGGGATGCTTTCATAGGGCATACTGCTTTTTATGAAACTTTGACAAGAAAAAATGGGGCCTTACTAGTTGTTTTTAAATCGGTCTCCAAACGAGCTCTCTTATGCGCCTCTATAGTCGAAAAATCAACGACTCGTTCTCTTTTACCCAGTGAAGGCGATTCTGTTATAGCTTCATTTTTGCTTTCCTCTACTATACTGTCATTATCTTCTTTGGCACCCTCATCCTAAACAATGGAGTTGTGGTGTAAAAGAAATAGTAAATGCGCTTAATGTATGACTACGGGAGCGATATGAAATAAAACTTGGGACAATTTTGATAAATACATATATACCTCATGATGAGTCGGGCAAGCTTCCCTGAAAGATGACACTCCAATATCTGCAACATCTATGAGTGGATCCTGTGAGAAAAAAGACTATATGCTGATATTCGGAGCAAAATTGAAGATACATGCTGCAGGGACTATTTTGTAAAACAAAAAAATAAGGAGTATTATGTAAAACGGGTTATAACATTGCCGTTGTAATCCTAACTTATGTATTGTTACAGCCATGAATTCCTTGAGAACAATTTTAGACCAAAAAGAAAGACCGAGAATATAGATTTGCATCAAAAAATCAAAGGAAAATGAAGCTGCAGGGACTGAAATGAAACTGCAGGGACTGCTTTGTAAATACAGGGACCAAAATGTAAATGGGCCATAACATTTTCGTTATAGCTCCGATTTATAAAATTTTTGCGGCTACAGATTTCTAACGAAAAATTACACATTATTATCCATATCTTACCTCCTTCTTTAGTTGAGAATCAAATGCTTAATTTAAGACTAATAGAAGGCATATGGATTTAACCAAAAAAAAAAAAAAAATAAAATTACCTTTGGCGGCGAAGGTGTGGAACCAATTCATCATCATATAGAGACACGTCATCCTCAATAGACCCACTCCTTCCGATTTGTGATTCTATCGGTTAAAAATATATATATATATATATACATATGTATATATATATATATACATATATATACATATATACACATATCTATACTATATATAAAAACACGTATATTCAAATTTGGGTCTGTCGACAGACCCATATTTCGGCGGAAAAATTAGCGCCCATTTTCCTCATTCCGTACAAAAAAAATTTTAAATATAAGAATAAAAATAGAAACCCTAATGCATACGCATGTTCTCTATAACCGATTACTTATATTTTTCTATTTTATTTTAAAATATCTTTTTTAGGTATTATCTATTTAATTTTAAAAGTAAGTTTTTTATAACAAATTACGGGTGTGAAAATCCTATAAAAGATATTTTTCAATTTATTTTTAAAATATCTTTTTTAAAATATTTTTGGTATGAAAATCCTATAAAAGATAACGGATTTTATTTTTTCTTTTTTATATTAATTTTCGAATTTCAAAATATCTTTTCTTTTTAAGATAACATATTTTATTTTTCTATTTAATTTCAAAATATATTTTTTTTTACATTAATTTCTGCTCAAATGTAATATATAAATTTAAAAAATATTTATAAATTTTTGAATAAATATGATTTACAAATATTTATTGATTTAAATAAATTAAAATAATTGTTACGTGCAGTTGCACGTACACTCAACTAGTATATATATACATATACATATATACACATATATATATATATGTATATATATATATATATGTATATATGTATATATATACATATATATACATATATACATATATATACATATATACATATATATATATATACATATATATACATATATACATATGTATATATATATTTATATATGTATATATATATATATATATATAAAGGATAAATGTGGCGTACATCATGTGCAGATAATTATAAATAGAATATGAATGAAAAGAGTCACCTATTATTGAAGACACAGTAAGGGGAAGCTTTCCATGAGCTACTTTAGTTGAAGCATCCAATGGTAGATTTTTTGGGCTTCTTAAAGATGGTTCCACATTGCATATCTATGTAAAAATATAAATACATATATATAGTTAATACATGGAAAGAAAGGATGCTAGAATGAACCAACAAAATTCGAATCATACGGATTCTACGTCGCACCTTTGTCCTCGTTGTAGAATCTTGCCAATGCATTTCACCTCCGGTAGGCGAATCTATAATGCGCACTTCCTACAAATACCATAAAACAAAAGAAGTTCAGCACACAAAAAATAAAAAGTAGAGAGAAGATAATTGAAATTGTTAATGAGCATACCTTAGATTTCTCATCTTCGTGAATTGGAAAACTGAGGCCGAGAACTTCAAATTGAGGAGAGTCATCGGAAGGACCAGCTTGGATATGATCATATTCTGGAAATAAATCAAGTTGCTTTCCCTCTGGTTCTAGAGAGTTTAGTACTCTTTCATTTATAACATCTGAAGAATCAATCTCCCTTCAAAAGTTGAATTTTTCTCTAAAATGATAACACCTTTTTTCTTCTTCTTGCGGGGATCATCTGCATTTAGTAAATAGCCCACTCCATGCTTGAAGCTCGAATGCACGCTATTAGACCACCAACGCGCATAATGTAAAGTCGGTTTGCCAATCCGGTCTTTCTTTGGTATAAAATAGTTAGTAGAAGTCCCATATCGCAGAAAATGATTCCAACACCCAGCAAGTGTCCCAAGATGGTTGGCTAATTTAGGAACATTGATACTTTCAGGAAAAGATTGATCGAAGCCGAATTGTCGAGCAAAACGATGAGGATTATATGGCTGTGTGTGCAGTTTGTTCCCCAAACGAAGTGGAAGCACACTCTGTCTGATAGAAATTATATATTCATTGACCTCTTTTGGATATTTACACTCTCCTGTAGTCAATTTTGCATCATAAAGCCAACCATCATTAACAAAAGAATAAGAATATGGCAGGGGACGCCACACAAAATGGGCGCTCGATCTGAGATGAATTCGTGCTCGCTTAGCATTAAAAGGAGAAGCCGCCGCATCCATAAAAAATATCATTTGAGGAGGGCTTTGTAAGCCGGCGATGTTTTTGATATTATCGCTGATCACCTTTCTAGAATAAGTCTGTTCAAAATGAAGACCAATCCACGCATATAGAAAACTAACAGGGAATTGAGGCCCAGGATGCGCAGGACCTTGCAGACCCTTCGTGGTGGTCACTCATGAAATACGTAGGCGGCACGTGAATGGCAGGCAAAGAATAGGCCTCGCAAGCGGCTAAGGCA
The DNA here is from genome assembly GCF_001540865.1 of Ananas comosus. NCBI lineage: Eukaryota > Viridiplantae > Streptophyta > Magnoliopsida > Poales > Bromeliaceae > Ananas > Ananas comosus. The sequence goes on along the minus strand of NW_017893324.1, from coordinate 21,739 downwards.
ACACTTCTCAACCGTAAAGCGCTAGCTTTAGGAAGGCCATAATAAATTGTCTGCTGG